>NW_007024730.1:639278-644543 GCF_000164805.1 Carlito syrichta
CTGGAACTACAGGCACGTGCTACCATGCCCAGCTAATTTTTTTATTTATTGTAGAGATAAGGTCTCTCCAAGTCGCCCAGTCAGAACCCAGTCAGGTCTCGAACCCGCGGGCTCAGGCAATCCACTTACCTTGGTCTCCCAAAGCGCTGGGATTACAGGCTGAGCCACTGAGCCCGGCCTAATTTTTTTTTTTTTTGAGTTGGAGTCTCACTCTGTTGCCCAGACTGGAGTGCAGTGGCCGCTCCCGTCCACTGCAGCCTCGACCTGCTGGGCTCCAGCGATCCTTCCGCCTCAGTCTTCCAAGTAGCCGGAATTACAGGCATGCGCTACCACGCCTGGCTGATTTTTTGATTTATTGTAGAGATGAGGTCTCACTGCCCAGGCGGGTCTCGAACCCGCGGGCTCAGGCAATCCACTCACCTCAGCTTCCCAAAGGCATGGGATTACAGGCTGAGCCACCGAGCCTGGCTATTTTTTTTTTTTTTTTTTTATCATAGATGTCATTGTAGGCACATTGTTCTCAAACTCTATTCAGGAAATCATCCTGAATCCAAAGATATTCACATGAGATGCAATTTGAAAGTGTCTAGAGATAATGTTTGAGTGCTATGTGGAAAGAATAATTAAGTTGACTAGGGCCACTTTGTGAGAGGACTTTGGAAACCATTGGAATGAACAAGGGATTGGTGAGTGTGTGTGTTCTTGTATATCTAAATCCTTCTTCACCTTGTTCATGTTCCTTACAAACTTTTCTGCCTGACTAAAGATCACTTTGATTTCGTGTATCAAAGTGATCTTTTGACTTTGTGTTGTGTGCCTTTTTTAGTAGTTCTTTTTCTTTTATCTGAATCATTATTTTTTATTTAGCTTATTTGAATGTATTAAAGTATATATATATATATATATATGAAGATTTGATGAAGTTAGGAAATAGGAATATGAAAGGCTGAATAACAGAAGGCTTCTTAATAATGAAGCACACCAAAAATGGAAGCTGCAGGAACCAGCCTCGTGGACAAATGAAAAAATACCTTTGTCTACAGATTGCAGCGGTCCTACATGAACGTGGAGGTCTCTGTCTGACTTAGGTCAGTTGGCTAAGTCTGATCGTTCCCCTCCATACAGCCTTTAAAGCTGTCACTCTAAATACTGCTTTTCTTGCCATTTTCTTCTATATCTCTGCTGGCTAAGTATACTGGATAATTTTTTTAAATGAACAGCCACATAAGGTTACTTCTGCATCCATCCGAACTGATTTTTGAGGTATCTTATGGTTTTTGAAAATAGGTATTATTATTTGTTTGTTTAAGGCACCTACAATTAGGAAGTGAAATTAATGTAGAAATATTTTTCTAAGGGAATACATTGGTTTAACTACTTCAGTGTTATCAGTAAAAAGTCAATATTCTAGAGATGAAGGAGCTAATCTGAAGTAGCTTTCTTGAAGTTTTTCTTATTAACAAAGTGATTTTACCAAAATCCATGATGCTCAACTTCCTTATATAAAATGGTGTAGTATTTGCAAATAACCTATGCATATCTGCCTATATATGTCAGATAATCTCTAGATTACTTATAATACCTAAGACAGTGTAAATGCTATTAAATAGTTGTTATTCCATATTGTTGAGATAACATTGAAAAGAAACAAAAGTCTGTACATGTTCAGTACAAACACAGCCTTCCCTTTTTCTTCCCACCAATTCATGGTTGATCAAATCCACTGATGTGCAACCCATGGATATGGAGGGTCAACCGTACATATGTGTTTACTAACACATTTATATATACATATCTATAAATATTTCTATTTGTAACTATCTGTAGCTATATTAAACTACACATGTGCTCATACCTATGTGATGTCTCAACTCTGACCCATTAACTGATAGATAATTTACCCTTCACTTACTTGCAAGTTCCCACTCTGACAATAAGAAGCTTGCTTCCTGCCATATACCATACATTTACTTAATTAAATTAAATTCTAGTATACACATATAGCTAACTGTATTAGAATTGTTGACCCACACTGCCAAGAGAAACAACTCAATTAACTAGAGTACAGTGTTTATGTACATTTTCTTTTGCCTTTAGTCTTGCAGATTCCATTCATTCCCAAATGAGTACCTTTTTCTCCACCTTCTTCAGTGAGGTTGTTGCATATATTATAATAGAGTTAGATTATCTTGTTATATTTTTTGTGTTTCAACTTGGGATCCTCTGACCACCTAAATGTTTTCTTTAAATTTGTATACATTAAAGTTCATCATTCCGCCTCAGTCTTCTAAGTAGCCGGGGCTACAGGCACATGCTACCACGCCCAGCTAAATTTTGATTTATTGTGGAGACGAGGTCTCACCAGGTTGCCTGGTCTGGTCTCGAACTCACGGGCTCAGGTAAAACACTTGCCTTGGTCTTCCAAGGTGCTGGGATTACAGGCTGAGCCACCAAGCCCGGCCAACCACTAATGTTTTTACCATCACTATAAGATTCCCTTTTTCAGAATGTCATATAATTAGAATCATACAGTATATAGCCTTTCCAGACTGGTTTCTTTCATTTACTAATATGTATTTAAGAATCATCTATTTTTCTGGTGTGACTTGAGAGCGTAATTCTTTTTATTGCTGAACAATATTCCATTGTATAAATATACCACAGTTTATTCATTCATTTATTGTTAGATAACTTCCAGTTTTTGAAGATATGAATAAAAGTAGTATTAAAAAAAAAAGGAAGTGATTTTCTAAAATCCAGTTTATATAATCTTTTAACTCTGTAACCAAAGTTTAGAAATGACCATTTTCAGGGAAATGCTAGCTACTAAGTATTACCTTCTTAGTACTAAATTTGAAATCTGAGTTTTTCATGATGTTTGTTCTGCTATACACTCTAGGGAACTATAGTGGCATTTCTAATGTATTGGTGTGCATTAGAAAGGTGCTATAAGCAAGACACAGCTGGGCCTATTTATAACTAATTGTATGAGGATGCTTGTTTATGGTTCTTAAATCCCATATTTCTTATTCTGAGCAGTTACATCAGACAGTTGTCAAGTCAAGAGCCTTAATTTTCTAGGCCCTTTAGAAGTCCTTAGTCTGCTTTATTCATTTTAATGAACAATTTTAAGATTTTTCTACTCGTATTAATTTTGGCTCTTTTTTTTTTTTGCATGATTCATTCAAGTCTACATCCAAGACTCTTCATTAAAGTGATCTCTGACTAAAAATCTACAAATGTTACAGAGGTAGAATTCAAAGGGAAAAAAATTGCCTTATGGCTAAAACTATCTTATGTTTTCAATTACATTTGCGAGATGTCCCCACTGCTCTTTTATCACTTTCTAGGATGACTTAACAAAGGACAAGAAATGTAGTTACTTTTCTTTGTTTTCTTAAATTATTTGCAGTAAGTGCTCCTATCTTTTTCAGTCTACTTGCTATCAAGTCTTAGGTTTCTTCTTACATGTAATTACATGTCTCCTCTTCCTTTCCTGCCAGGTCACATGTGCCCCTCAAAACTATCTTCCTCACAAACTCTTCTAACATGCAGATGACATTTGGCTTCTCCTCAAACCAGATACATGAATATAGGAATCAAGTGATTCTCACATATAAGTAAGAGCCAATTATGGTAATCAAAGACGGGCTTATTTGAATATAATAGCAAGTGAGTAGTTTGTGCACTGTACCAATACTATTAATTATTCAGCCTCCTTTGCTACTTCAGGTTTTGTGGGAGCTCAGGTTTTGATCCTCACAACATAAATTTTAAATCTCATGATTATAAGTTGTATATTTACTGTATCTATACTGTTATACTTAAAGATTGAATATAACTACTTTTATAGCCAAGGAATAATGATATGCTAAAATCGGGGCAAATTAGATGTGTAGTAGTATAGCTGTTCCCTTTTTTTAATGATAGATTGGTACATGTGCCTATTAAAAAATTTTAGCATCCACCTCTCAAACAGCTTGTGATATACATACTCTAATTGTTAACACATGTCACTCGGGATCTCAGATTGTTTGTTTTCCAGACAGTCTTGCTCTGTCACTCAGACTAGAGTGCAGTGGCATGATCATAACTCACTGCAGTCTCAACCTCCTGAGTTCAAGTGATTCTTCCATGTCAGCCTCCCAAGCAGCTAAGTCTATAAGTTCGTGCCACCACACCCAGCTAATTTTTTTCCCATAGAAATGGGGTCTTGCTGTGTTGTCCAGGTGGTCTTAAACACTTGGGCTTAAGCAGTTCTCCCACCTTAGCCTGCCAAAGAACCAGGATTATAGGATTGAGCCTCAGCGCCTGGCCAGTATTAAATCCTAACAGGGAAAAAAAAGTGAGGAATGAAAAGGAAATGACCATCTGGTGACTTCTTTTTTTTTTTTTTTTTGAGTTGGAATCTCACTCTGTTGCCCAGACTGGAGTGCAGTGGCCGCTCCCGGCCACTGCAGCCTCGACCTGCTGGGCTCAGCCTTCCAAGTAGCTGGAACTACAGGCACGCACTACCACGCCTGGCTAAGTTTTGATTTATTGTAGAGATGAGGTCTCGCCAAGTTGCCCAGGCGGGTCTCAAACCCATGGGCTCAGACAATTCACTCACCTTGGCCTCCCAAAGCGTGGGATTACAGACTGAGCCACTGAGCCCGGCCACATCTGGTCATTTTGATGGAGGTGTATTCTTGGTGGAGGTAGATCTTTTTCCCTTTTCCTCCTCTTTATGTGCATGAGTGTGTATGTGTCTGTCTACACACACACCATTCTAAAATGACTGACATGATTTTTTAATATTTTGAAGTTGTTGAAGTATTAAGTTAGCCTTTCAAAATGGTAAAACATCTCAGAAGAAGCCCTGCAAAGAAATTGCACTCAATAGACCAACCCGCCAAACCACACATGTGAGTGCGTGTGTGGAGCTGTTTATACCAAATTATTTTTTAAAGAATACTGATTCTATGTTGATTTGGTAGAGACAGATTCCAATGATAAAACTTAGTGGGCTTGTTTTGTATTTATATTTATGATAACATTAGGTTCTTTCACCTTAAGCTGAAATGCGATTCCATACACACTCCTGTCTTCTGTCCAGTTGGTACTTCCCTTTCTTAAATCTGACCGTAAGGTATAAGAAATATCCAGCATTTAGAACAACATCAGTTTGCCATAAAAGATCTGGTCTACTTAGAAAAATAATTTAAAAAAAATTTTTTTTTTTTGAGTTGGAGTCTCACTCTATCACCCAGACTGGAGTGCAGTGGC
>NW_007024730.1:644857-645415 GCF_000164805.1 Carlito syrichta
AGACCTCATCTCTACAATAAATCAAAAAATCAGCTGAGCGTGGTAGCGCCTGCCTGTAATTCCGCTACTCGGAAGGCTGAGGTGGAAGGATCACCGGAGCCCAGCAGGTCGAGGCTGCGATGGCCTGGAGCGGCCACTGCACTCCAGTCTGGGCGACAGAGTGAGACTCCAACTCAAAAAAAAAAAAAAATCTTAAGTATAAAATGTTTCCATTGCTCATTCAAAAGGATCTTATTTATAAAGCTTAAAAGTTTTAGAATTGAGCTGGGCTCGGTGGCTCAGCCTGTAATCTCACGCCTTTGGGAGGCTGAGGTGAGTGGATTGCCTGAGCCCATGGGTTCGAGACCCGCCTGGGCAGCGAGACCTCATCTCTATAATAAATAAAAAAATCAGCCGGGCATGGTAGCACATGCCTGTAATTCTGGCTTCTCCGAAGGCTGAGGCGGAAGGATCGCCAGAGCCCAGCAGGCGAGGCTGCGGTGGCCGGGAGCGGCCACTGCACTCCAGTCTGGGCAACCGAGTGAGACTCTAACTCAAAAAAAAAAAAAAATCTTAAGT
>NW_007024730.1:645549-701623 GCF_000164805.1 Carlito syrichta
AAAAAAAAAAAAAAAAAAAAAGTTTTAGAATTGAAGCTATGATAGCCACCAAATCTAGAGTTCCTCTCACTTAGTGTGAATCATTGTTTCCCATTAGTTAAATTAGTTATAAGAGCAAATATTTGTTTGAAGGAGTCAAAAAGTCATTAGCAGTGTAATAAAGACAATATATTTTGCTAAAACAAGGATCCATTACTCTATTAATCAGAGATTATGACTATGCTTTTCTATTCATAATCATCATTTTATTTTATGATTAGGAGGACCCAGTATCAAGGAAACCAGTGGGGAAGAAAGAGAAGATTTGGGTTTAACTATATGATCTTTAAAGTGTTTCCTTGTAATGAAGAAACTTCAATTTTTCAGATTTCAAATTGGGATTTGGAGTAGGAGGCTTGGAGGGAGTGGCGTTTGGCCTGGCATAGCTCTGTGTACAAACTATGGAGCATTCTCTACCACTTTGGTTCTGTCATTAAGCCCTTTCCTCTAATGATATCACTTGAAATCATGTAAGGAGATATAGAAAGGCCAAATTTTGTGTATAATAAGGCTAAGTTTATAAGATATGTAATGTAATGTTTATATATAGCATATGAGAATTTAGGTCCTTCTGAACATATCTTATGTCCTCCTAAGATTCCTGTGTCTTTCCATTCTGATTTAATAAATTCAGAATGGGGCCCAGGCATGTGATAAGCCTACTGAGTCAGTATGATTCCTTGACCATATATGTGAATTTGGACAAGTTATTAAGTCTCTCTGAGACCATGTTTTGTCTTTATAAATCGATGATGAAAAGTCTATTTTCTTCATTGGATTGCTGTGCAGATTGAATGAAATATTCCATATAAAGTTTCTAACAAAGTAACTGCCTCTAGTGCTCAATAAATGGTTATGTGATGATATTTTTTAAATATATATTTGTAAGACAGTACCGTGAGACACAGATCTTAGAATTTAAGAATCTAAAATTGCAGAGTTCATTTAATGTCTTTCTTGCAAACACAATTCATACAACTAATTCATTCAGTCTTGGATCCTTTATAGAATACAGGGAGGGTCAACTATTGATAGACTATGGTTTTGTCATTCTTTCTTAGACATATTTAAATATACTTTTACCAAGTCAATTGAAAAAAACACATAAAGATAGGTCAAGGGCAGAAAGAAATTATTGGGCTTACAAATGGTATATACTTAAAAACCTTTGAAGATCATCTTGGAACCAGTGTCTGAATATGTTTGTGCTCTCACCATGCTGCCTATGTACAGCACAGATTTATATCTATGTTAAGGTAAATGAATACTCTTGTCTAATGGGAGATTCTCCTGATGAATCAAACCCAGACAAAAGTGAAATGAATAAACAGATCTACTAGAAAGTGATTTTAATGAAAGAATAATTCTGCATGTCAGGAAATCGACTATGGCACAAGTGATGAAATTGGACAGTTGAATACTGTCATTTAACAAAGCATTGTTCAAATCAAAGAAAAATTTTTAGAATCTCTGCATATTATATCTGTGTCTCTTCTCAAGGGAAAGGAGAGGATGTTCATAAAGCAACTGTAGATCATCCATAAGAAGAAAAGCTGAAAGGGAAATTTTATTTGAAAATGTTCTGTGGCTGCTGGGTCCTGAGTGAGCTGGGTCAGATTTGACTGTATGCAGTGTCTGTGAACTCGTTCCATGTGAGAAGAGAAGCCATTTTAATTTTCAGGATGCAATTGGACCACCCACCCCAAATAAATGAAGCAAAGCCCATACTTTGATGTTTATAATCCTGGTATGAAAATAGCTGAAGACAGGTGTGGTCTTTTATTTTCAGTGACAGGAAGTCATCACTGCAAATTAACACTCTTTTCTGGCAGTGAGAAACCAGATGTTTGTATTCATAGAGAGAATGTCTCTCAGTTGCCTTCAGCTCAGAATAATCCTTATGCCAGAATGGTATATTGTGGAGTGGCGTGTTCTGATCTCATACAATACCATAGAAAAACTAATCCTATCTCTTCTAGCCAGTGACTTTTGTTACTACATGAATAAAATGCTAACTCTGGTATAATACATTTAGTTTAAAAGAGCGCGTGCAATTTTTCTTTCTACCTTTTTGTCCTATCCAGGTCCCCAGCTGATTGGATAGTGCCCACCCACATTGAGGTCTGATCTTCCCCACTCAGTCCATTGACTTATCCATTGATCTCCTTTGGAAACACCCTCACACACACCCCAGAAATAGTGCTTAACCAGCTCTCTAAATATCTCTTAATCCAGTCAAGTTGACATCTAAAATTAGCCATCACACTGTATCACCTTGGACATCAGCAATTGTTTTCTGGAGAAGTTCTGTCAAAGGCAGTATCTAAAGCCTGAATTAGGGATGGTCATGTGCAAAGGCCCTTATAATGCAGATTTGGCCATTAGATAGAATAACTTTTGAAGTCATCATCTAAATGGCCAAATCCAATGTCATTATTACCAAACAGTCTTCATCGCCTCATGATTTTTCACAGTTTTGGGTAGCTTCTCTTTCCTGAACTCTTCTTTTAGCTTCTATAACCCTCTTGTTTTCTTCCTGCCCCCTTGATCATTTTGGGTTCCCTTGCTTGCCTTCCTTGACTGCCTAAGCTAGGAGCACCTTCCCCTCACTTTAAGAACTCTCACTTATAAGATGCATACTTTATGCCAGACACTTATGTATGTGTCTGTTTGGTCATAACAACAATGATCTTAGCTGTCTATATAGCATTTATATTTTGTCCACATGCTTTGTTAATTTGATTTTAGCAATATAGATGGTCTTACATAGTTGTGGCCCATTTAATCCTGAACATCAATTACTGACATGTCCATGAATACAGAAGTGAACTCTGTGAATCCTGTGGTAGGATTTTTGTAGATAACTACAGACCTCTCTTAGATGATCGAGAGGCTTAGAATTGAATGTCAAGTTTAGCTTTCCACCTTGGGATTCAAAGAATCCCAAGTAGTTTGCCAAGAAAGATTTCACATATAATAATAATAGTTGACTTAGGAACTGGGGGATGAGTGACACTCACTTTTCACCTACTTTTTTGTACTGTTTGAATTTTTACCATGTGTGTATATTATCTATTCAAGTAAACCAATAAATACTTTTTTCTAAAAAAAGACAAATATGTCACAGTAGCCCTTGAGGAACTCATTATTGTCTCCTTTTTTAATCCAACAATCTTGCTAAACTCTTTTATTTATTTTAATTATTCATTTCTACATTCATTGGATTTTTTTAATGTACACAGTAATATTATCCACAAATAATGGAAATTTAATGTCTACCTTTCCAGTGATTATGCTTTTATTTCTTTTATTCACTTTGTCTTATTCTGATGGCCAGAACTTCTACTGTAATGTTGAATAAAAATAATATCTAGCATTCTTGTCTTACTCCTCACCAAAGGGAGAACTTTTGACATTTTATCATTAAATACATCTGCAGTAGGATTTTTATAGATATATACCCTTTCTTACACAAAGTTTTCTTCAATTTTCAACTTGCTAGGAGTTCCTATCATAAATGAATGCTTAAGTATATTATTGCTTGCTTTTGTACCTGTTTAGGATAAAGTATTTTTTAAAAATATTTATATGGTAGATAACATTAATTGTTTTTACCTAATACTGAACCAGCCTTACATTGTTGGAATAGGCCCAGTTTGGAAGAATTTATTATTGTCCTTATGTATTGCTAAAATTGACTTGCTCCTACTTTATTTAGGGTTTTCTTTCATCTGTCCTCATGAATAACATTAGCCTACTTTTCCTTTCTTGTATTATTAATGTCAGGGATACAGATGTCATGAGGGATATTATTAGCTTTATATTTAAGAATTGTTCTTTTCTATGAAAAAATTTGTGTAATATGGAATTATTCCTTGCTTGGATATTTGCCTGAACTTGTAAATGAAGTCATATAAACCTGAAGTAGAAAAATTTTTTGGCGGTTGACTCGTTTTTTTTAATGCTTGTAGAATGATTATGTTTTCCGTTTCTTCTTAATCAGTTTTGGTAAGTTTTTTATAGGAATTTTTCCATATGGTTTAAATATTAAAGTTTATTAACACAAGATCTTTTTCGTTTTATTTTTTCTATAAAGTTGTGCATTGTTCAGAAAGGAAGAGAAGCAAGTTTAACATGTCTAACATTTGGAGAAAAATGTTAAACTAAGTTTATATTCTGATTTTGTTTAATAGGTAATCTTTTCTTGTTAAAAAAGTAGAGGAGGTGGAGGGTGGAAATATTTATCACAATAAGTAGCAAGGCTTATATATAAAATCAAATCATCCTTATTTTATATTGAACTGGGAAAAAAGATTGACAGAAATTTTTACATTTCTATTTTGATAATTCTGCATTCTGTATTCAAAGCTGAAATAGCTTTGGCATTATTTTGAATGGTTGTAGAGATCCTCTAAATACAGTAGTGGTAAGAGATTTATATATTATGTTGAGAAATCAGTAAGTATGTAAATCATGAATAATGATATTTAATTGGTAAAGTCCAATATTGGATGTAAACTTATAAAATATATATTTATGCTTGTATTTGTTTTCTGCTTTTTAAAATTGATGTCATTGAGGTATAACTTATATACTTGTAAATGACATACATTTTAAGAGTATTAGTTAAATAAATTTGACAAATGTATAACTACTACCTCAATAATATTCTCGTTACCCAAAAAATTTCCTTGTGTCACTTTATAATCAGTCTCCTCCCTTTTTTCACGCCAGTCTAATAATCTGCTTTCTATCACCATAGGTTAGTTTTGTTTCTTCTAGAATTTCAAATAGTATGAATAATTTAATATGTACCTTTTATGCCTGGGTTCATTTCTTTAGCATGACATTTTTGAAATTTGTCTGTTTTTTCCTGTATCTGTAGTTTATTAGTAATCCATTTTATGACTATACCACAAGTTATGTATCTGTTGACCAGTTTTAGACATTAAACTTGTTTCCAGTTTTCAACTATTTTGAATAAAGCAGCTGTAAGCATTCACAAAAAGTGCTTGTATGGATATATGTTGTTGTTTGTTTTGGATAAATACCTACGAGTGGAATTAATAGATTATAGAGTAGTTGTGAATTTCTTTTAATACACTGTCAGACCTTTTCCCATAGTCGTTGTATTACAGCCATACGTTGCTTAACAGCAGTGAGGCATTTTGAAAAATGCATTATTAGGTGATTTCATCATTGAGCAAACATAATAGAGTATATTTACCCAAACCTGAATGGTGTAGCCCACTACACACCTTGGCTATGTAGTATACCCTATATTGCTTCTAGGCTACAAAGCCGTCCTGCCTTTAATACTAAGCAGTTGTAACACAGTGGCAAGTATTTATGTATCTAAACATATCTAAACTTAGAAAAGGTACAGTAAAAATGTGATATAAAAGGTAAAAAAATAGTACACCTGTATAGGACATTTTTTATGAATTGAGTTTACGGGACTGGAAATTGTTCTGAGTGAGTCAGTGAGTGAATGTGAAGGCCTAGGACATTACTGTACACTATTGTAAACTTTATAAATGCTATACATTTTAAGCTACACTGTTTATTTAAAAAAATTTTCTTCAGTAATAAGTTAACCTTAGCTTACTGTAACTTTTATTCTATAAATTTTTTAATTTTTAAAAACTTTTGACACTTTTGTAATAACATTTAGCTTAAAACACAGTTGGACGTGGAGGCTCATGCCTATAATCCCAGCACTTTGGGAGACCGAGCTGAGAGGATTGCCTAAGCTCACAGGGTCGAGACCAGCCCAGGCAACTTGGCAAGACCTCATCTCTACAATAAATCAAAAAATTAGCCAGGTGTGTTGGCGCATGCATGTAGTTCCAGCTACTTGGAAGACTGAGGCGGAAGGATCACCTGAACCCAGCAAGTCAGGGCTGCAGTGGCTGTGAGCGTGTCACTGCCCTCCAGCCTGGGTGACAGAGTGAGACTCCAACTCAAAACAAAAAAAAATTATTATACAGCTGTATAAAATATTTCCTTTGTCCCTTCCTTCCTTCCTTCCTTCCTTCCTGCCTTCCTTCCTTCCTTCCTTTCTTTCTCTCTCTCTCTTTCTCTCTCTCTCTCTCTCTCTCTCTGTCTCTGTCTCTCTGTCTCTGTCTCTCTGTCTCTCTGTCTCTCTCTCTCTCTCTTTCTCTCTCTCTCTCTCTCTCTCTCTCTCTGTCAAAATCTCACTCTGTTGCCCAGGCTGGAGGGTAGTAGCACGATGATGGCTACCATAGTCTTGACCCGCTGAGCTCAGGCAATCTTTCCACTTCAGCCTTTTATTCAGCCTTTTAAGTAACTGGGACTACAGGTGTGCACCACCATGCCCAGCTAATTTTTTTTTTTTTTTTAATTATAGTGATGAGGTTTCATTATGTTTCCAAGGCTGGCGTTTTTGTTTTTAGTTGGTTTGTTTTTGAGTTGGGTCTCACCCTTTTACCTAGACTGGAATGCAGTAGCATGTTTGCAGTTCACTGCCGCCCTCAAACTCCTAGGCTCAAGTAATTATTCTTCCCCAGCCTTCCGAGTAGCTAGGACTACAGGTGTGCACCACCATGCCTGGCTAATTCTTCATTTTTTAATTTTTGTAGCAACAAGGTCTTACTATGTGACCTAGGCTGGTGTCGAGCTCCAGTGCTCAAGCAATCTTCCTGCCTTGGCCTCCTGAGGTGCTGGGATTATAGGCGTGAGCTACCACATCTGGCCTAAAATATTTTCATTATAGCTTTATGTTTTCTTTTATTTTAAAATTTTTTTCATCTTTTTTTTTTTTTTTTTAGTTGGAGTCTCGCTCTGTCACCCAGGCTAGAGTGTAGTGGCATGCTCACAGTCACCGCAGCCTCAACCTCCTAGGCTCAGCCTTCCAAGTAGCTAGAACTTCAGACATATGCCATCACTCCTGGCTATGTTTTCTTGATTTATTGTAGAGTTGATGTCTCGCCAAGTTACCAGGTCTGGTCTCAAACCCGTGGGCTCAAACAGTCCTCTTACCTCGGCCTCCCTAAGTGCTGGGATTATAGAAGTGAGCCACTGCACCTAGCCTATTTTTTTACTTTTTAAAATATAACTTTTCCCATTGCTAGGTCATTGTGGCCATTGTCTTGGTAAACTATGGTGTGGCCATGTGCTCTTTGAGCTATGGCCAGGCCATGTTTCCTAACTTTGGCCCCCTCTCCTACCTTGGGGAAGTGAGTCTCCTCTTTCTCTCTCTCTAATTTACTTTCTAAATAAATTTTATTTACTAATCTAAAAAAAATCACTTTCACCCTCACATCTTATCATAATGGAAGATCTTCAGGAGCAATAACATTCATAGAGCCGTCATATCCTACAGTAACACTACCTTCTCTTGGAATACCTCCTGGAGGGTCTACCTGAGCCTGTTTCATAATTAACTTTTTTTGTTAATAAGTAGAAAAAGTACACTCTCATGATTAAAAAATGCAGTAATCTTATGCTAACATCGCCATATACTTGATCTGTTGTTGATGGAATGTCATTGTGTGGTGCATGAGTATATTTTGCACTCCTGCCATCGTTGTAAGATTATTCCAGTTGTTTCATACCCCTGTCAACACTAGATATTGTCACTTTTGTAAAAGTGTAATTATTGCATTGTGAGTTATTTTTAAAAAATTTTTGAAGTTCAGTTTGTCAGGGTTTTCTTCTATTATAGTATATGTTTTTTTATCCTAAGAAAAATGTGCCAACCCAAAGGTTTTTTCTGGGTGTTTTTTTTCCTCCAAGTTTTATTGTTATAACTTTTACATTTATGTCTGTGTTTTATTTAGAATTAATTTTTGGAATGGCATGATATAAGGATTGAGATTCATTCTTTTCCATAAATATAGTTGTTTCAGCCCACATATGGTTGTTTCACATACCCACAGTTGTTTTGGTACCATTTGTAAAATTATTGCTTTTTTAACTAGCCAAGTTGTTTTAAAATTGAATTGATCACATATGGATCTGTTTCAGGGCTTTCTTTTCTATGTCTTTGATTCATATGTCTATCCATATCATATACTGCCTTAACTATTGAAGTTTTTTAGTAGAATTTTAAGTCATGGTGTATAAGTCCTTCAGTTTTAGTTTTCCTTTCCAATATTTGCCTTTTCATTTAAATTTTAGAATAAATTTGCCAATTTCTACTAAAAAAATTTGTGAGATTTGATGAGGACTGTATTGAGCCAGTGAATAACCTAAAAGTAATTGACGTCTTAACAGTATTCAGTCTCTGGCTCATGAACATTGTATATCTGCCCATTTATTTAGGTGTTCTTTAATATCTCCCAGCATTGTTTTATAATTGTCCATTTGCCTTACATATATTTTGAGTTGGTTGTAAGTGGCTGATGTTTTTTGGGTTTTTTTTGTTTTTGTTTTGTTTTGTTTGAGTTGGAGTCTCACTCTGTCGCCCAGACTGGAGTGCAGTGGCCGCTCCCGGCCACCGCAGCCTCGACCTGCTGGGCTCCGGCGATCCTTCCACCTCAGCCTTCCAAGTAGCCGGAATTACAGGCATGCGCTACCATGCCCGGCTGATTTTTTGATTTATTGTAGAGATGAGGTCTCGCTGCCCAGGCGAGTCTCGAACCTGCGGGCTCAGGCAATCCACTCACCTCAGCCTCCCAAAGGCGCAGGATTACAGGATGAGCCAGCTGATGTTTTTTATGCTATTATAAATATTTTTTTAAAACTCTATTTGCTAATAATTTATTATTATGGAAGTAAAGTGATTTTGGGATTGACCTTGTGTCTGGCATTCTTACTGAAGTCATTTTATTAGTTCTAGTAGCTATATATCTATCTTCTTTCTTTAAAAAAAAAAAAAAACTTGCACTGTACCTCTAATACAGTGTTGAATAGAAGTGGTGAGAGCAAACATTGCTCCCAGTTTGAGGGAGAAAGAGTTCAGTATTTAACTACTAAGTATGATGTTAGCTGGAAGTTTTTTCATCAAAGAATTCCTTAACACCTTGAGGAAGTATCTTTCTATTTTTAGTTTGCTGAGAATTTTTATTATGAATAAGTGATTAATCTGTCAAGTGTGTTTTCTGTGCTGTGATTTATGATTTTTCTCTTCTATTCTCTTTGCATAACAAGTTATATATATATAATATTAAAAAGCAATTTGAATATATGGATGAATCCCACTTACATATAATGCTCTTTTTTTAATATATGACTGAATATTGCTTACTGTTTTTGTTTTTGTTTTTGAGTCAGAGTCTCACTCTACCTCCCAGGCTGGAATGCAGTGGCACGCTCACGGCCCCTGCAGCCTTGACCTGCTGTGCTCGGTGATCCTTACGCCTTAGTCTTCCAAGTAGCTGGAACTATAGGCATGCACCACCACACCCAACTAATTTTTTTGATCTATTGTAGAAATGAGGTCTCTCCAAGTTGCCCAGGCCAGTCTCAAGCACATGGGCTCACGCAGTCCTCTCACCTCAGCCTCCCAAAGTGCTAGGATTATAGGCATGAGCCATCATGCCCGGCTTGTTAATTTTCTTTACATCTGTTTATAAAGACTGTTGGTTAGCAAAAAAAATTTTTTGTTTGAGTCAGAATCACGTTGCCCAGGCTGGAGTGCAATAGCATGATCAAAGCTACCATAGCTTCAACCTGCTAGACTCAGGCTATCCTTCCACCTCAGCTTTCCAAGTAGCTGTAACTACAAGCTCATGCCACAACACCCAGCTATTTTTTTATTTATTGTAGAGACAAGATTTCGCCATGTTTCTTAGGCTGGTCTCAATCTAATGGGCTCAAGCAGTCCTCTTGCTTCTACTTCCCAAGGTGCTGGGATTACAGGCATGAGCCACTGCACCCTGCCATTTTTTTTTTTTTAAATAATGTCTTTCTCAATTTTTGTTTGAATCATGAACTGAGTTTCTAAGTGTTCAGTTTTAACAACTTTTTCTTCCTTCTGTCATATTTGAAAAGTTGCAATTTTCATAGGATTTTCGTTACCTATCAGTTTTTGTTCATTTCATTACCTGTCAATTTTATTGACATAAAGTTGTTCATAGTATTTATTTTCTAACTACAAGGGGGGATCCATTAAACCTGAAATTATCTTTTGGAGTATATGCCTCTTGTAGTACATGCAGAATATGTTCCTCCAGATCAAACAGTCAGCCAGAATTTTTATCTGGAATTTTTGAGAAGGTTGCGTCATGATTTGTGGAAGAAATGTCCCAAGTTGTGACAGAGAGGTGACTGGTTCTTCCACCATGACAATGCACCTGTCCACACCGCACTGAGTGTTCAGTAGTTTTTGACCAAAAACAGCATGAACTCCGTACCCTACCCTTCCCTGTTTACCCAATCTCACCTCAAACGACTTTTTTTTTGTTTTCCTGGATGAAAAAAGTCCTCATAGGGAAGTGTTTTGCCGATGTGGAAGACATGAAACAAAAAATGGCAGAATCACTAAAAGGTGTCAAAACTGATGAGTTCAAAACTTTTGAACAGTGAAAAAAGTGTCTCGATAAGTGTATGACATCCAACTGAGAGTACTCTGAAGATGACTGAAGTTTAAATTTATAAGAATAAATACATAATTTTTTATAAATAGATTCTGGATTTTTTGAGTTTCCCCCTCATATTCTTTTAATATTTGTAGGATTCTAGTGGTATCCTATCATTTATTCCTGATATTATTAATTTATGTTTTCTCCCTTTTTGTTATCAATTTTATTGATGTTTTTCAAAGAATTCTCTTTTTATTTTAACAATTTTAACCTCTTCTTTGGTTTGATTTTACTGATTTCTGTTCTTTACTACTGCCATTTTTGTACTTATATTGTATGTAGTTTGCTCCTTTCTTAGCTTCTCAAGGTACAAGTTATTACATCATTAATGTTAAACTTATCTGCTTTACTAATGCAAGTTTTGGAAACTGTAATTTTATGTATTTATGTATTTATTTATTTGAGTTGGAGTCTCACTCTGTCACCCAGGCTGGAGTGCAGTGGCATGCTCAAGGCCACCGCAGCCTCTACCTGCTGGACGCAGGCAATCCTTCCACCTCAGTCTTCCAAGTAACTGGAACTACAGACATGCACCGTCACAGCCGGCTAATTTTTTAATTATTGTAGAGACGAGGTCTCGCGAAGTTGCCCAGACTGGTCTCAAAGCCCTGAACTCAAGCAATCCTCTCGCCTTGGCCTCCCAAACTGCTGGGATTATAGGTTTGAGCCACCATGCCCAGCAGAAGTTGTAACTTTTTAAGTACTATTTTAGCTATATTACACAAATTTTGATATATTGTTTGTATTACCTTTTAGTTCAAAATGATTTCTCATTTTCCTGTGAGTTCTTATTTGATCCCTTGGTTATTTAAGAGTTTTTTGTTTGTTTTTTTGAGTTGGAGTCTCACTCTGTTGCTCAGATCTGAGTACAGTGGCGCCATCATAGCCTTGACTTTGTAGGCTCAAAGGATCCTCCTGCCTTGGTCTCAAGTAGCTGGGATTACAGGCATGTGCCACCAAATCCAGCTAATTTTTTTGTTGTTGTTGTAAAGATACGGTCTCACTATATTGTGCAGGCTGATCTCAAACTCCTGTACTCAAGCCATCCTCTCGCCTCAGCCTCCCAAAATGCTGGGATTATAGGCATGAGACACCGCACCATCCAAGAGTATGTTTTTAAGTTTGCAGATATTTGCAGGTTTCTTCCAGATTAGTTTTTGTTATTTTCTACTTTAGTTCTGTTTCTTCAGAGAACATACTTTTATGATTTTAATCCTTTAAATTTTCTGCAGGTTTTTTTTTGTGGTCTGGCACGTGGTCTTTCTTGGGAGCTAGTTCACATGTACTTGAAAAGAGTATGTGTCTTGCCACTTAAATAAAATATTCTATAAGTATTTGTTCAATTCAGTTTTGATAGTATTGTTGTAGTCTTTATATATTTATTGATTTTCTGTTTATTTATTCTTTGAGTTATTGAAATAAGAGTGTTGCTGGACACAGTGGCTCACACCTATAATTCCAGCATTTTGAGAGGAAGAGGCAAAAGGATTGCCTGAGCCAGGGCTTCAAGACCAACCTGGGTAACTTGGCGAGACTTTGTACAATAAATTAAAAAATTAGCTGGGAGTGGTGGCACATGCCTGTAGTTCCAACTACTTGGAAGACTGAGGCAGAAGGATTGCCTGAGCCCAGTAATGTAACGCTGCATTAGCATGCCACTGCACTCCAGCCTAGGCGACAGAGTGAGACTCTGACAAAAAAAAAAAGTTGAAATCTCCAAACATGAGCAAATTTTATCTATTCCATTCACTTCTATCAGTTTTTGCCTTGTGTATTTTGAAGCTCTATTTTAAATAGATATGCATGTCGTTTTTTTGTTTGTTTTTATAAATTGTCCCTTAAATTATGAGGTATCTGTCTTTATCTCTGGTTATATTGTTTTGAAGTTAACTATCTAATATTTTAGTCATTCTAGCTTTTTTATGATTATTTGCATTAATTATCTTTTTCCTGTCTTTTGCTTTATATTTGTTTTCTTATTTTGTTATTTTATTTTTTTAGACACATAGTTTTGCTGTCTAGCTCAAGCTGGAATGCAGTGGCACAATCATAGCTCACTGCAGCCTCCAGCTCCTGGGCTTAAGCAATTCTCCTGCCTCCACCTTTCGAGTAGCTGGGACTGCAGGTACATGCCACCATGCCTGGCTCATTTATTTTTAATTGTTGTAGGTTGGGGTCTTGCTGTGTTGTCCAGGCTGGTCTCAAACTTCTGGACTCAAGCTGTCTTCCTGCTTTGGCCTCCCAAAGCACTGGAATTATAGGCAAAGTCACTGCACCCAGCCATTTATCTATTTTTTTATATTGAAACTGTAATTCTTATAGATGTGTAGAGTTGGATCTTGGTCTTTTATCCAGCCTTATCTTTGCCTTTTAATTGTAATAGGCCATTTATATTTAATTATCAATATCATTGGTTTTATGTCTCTCATCTTGCTATTTGGTTTTCATTGAGTATTTTATATTTATCTCCCTTACTAGTTCATTAGCTATGTTGTTGCTTTTATGTTGTCAGTGGTTCTTCTAAGATTTATAATATTCCTGTTCACCTTTTTATAGTGTACCTTCAGATTATACCACTTTATGTATAATGGAAGAAACTGACAGCAGTATACTTCTATTTTCCCCTCTTACCTTTGTGCTTTTGCTGCCATATATACTTTACTTATGCTTATGTTGTAATCACCACAATGCATTCTTATTATTTTTGCTTAAAATAAGCAATTATCTTGGAAACTTAAAAACATGAAAGCAAATATCTTTTATATTTATCCATGTATTGACCATTTTCAGTTGTCTTCATATCTTTTTTTAGATATGTATTTTCATGAATTTTCATATTAACTTTAACAATTTCTTTCAATGCAAGTCTGCTTTTGATAAAGTATCTCAGTTTTAGTTTATCTGAAAATGTCTTTGTTTTTACTTTTGGATAATATTTCTAGATTGACAGCTTTCTTCTTTATTATCTTGAAGACACTGTCCTGTTGATTTTGACTTGTGTTGTTTCTGATGAGAAATTGGTGGTCTTGTTCCTCTGTATTTAATGTGTCTTTTTCCCACTAGCTGTATTCAAGATTTTCTCTGTTACTTGCTTTCAGCAATGTAACTGTGATGTGCCTTGATGTGGTATTATGCTTTAGAGTTAAGCTTCATGGATTTGTGGGTTTATAGTTTGCAGATTTGGAAAATTTTTAGTCTTGTGTTTTCATATGCTTTTTCTGTTCCTTATCTATTTGGGACTCCAGTTATACATTTATTGAGCTGTATGTTGTCCTATAGGTCACTAAAATGCTAATCTCTTCCTCCACCCTCCAGCCTTTTTTCCTCTGCTTCAGTTGTATCCTTTTCTGTGTTGCCAAATTTTGTGGTGTTTTATTCTCCATTGCCTCATCTGTTGTGCCCTGCCACTTTCCTGCTTTGTGGTCCAGAAATGGACTCTGAACAGAAAGGGTGATTCTAGGACTAGCCTCATTTGTTTATCTTCTCTCAGACCACAGTCCGGTACTGTGGGTCCCAAGTTATCTTACATATTTTGCTCAGTTTTCTAGTTTTTTATAGTAGGAGAGCAAATCCAGTCCATTTACTATGTTATAGCCAGAAATGGAAGTTGTTTGTTTTTATATATTTATATGTTTTATATTTAGATAAATTATACATATTTATACCTACATTAAAATTATCTATCTCTAGTAACAAGTCACCCAATTGCAAGCCAAATGAAAAATTGTTCTTTCTCAGCTTGCTCAAGATTTTAATGTATTGGCTATGGTGATCCTTTTTTTTTTTTTTTTTTTTTTGAGTTGGAGTCTCACTCTGTCACCCAGACTGGAGTGCAGTGGCACACTCCCGGCCACCGCAACCTCGACCTGCTGGGCTCCGGCGATCCTTCCGCCTCAGCCTTCCAAGTAGCTGGAACTACAGGCACGCACTACCACGCCTGGCTAATTTTTCTGATTTATTGTAGAGATGAGGTCTCGCCAAGTTGCGCAGGCGGGTCTCGAACCTGTGGGCTCAGGCAATCCACTCACCTCACCCTCCCAAAGCGCGGGGATTACAGGCTGAGCCACCACGCCCAGCTGTGATCCTTTTTAAAGCAAGCTGATAAAGAGAAAACTGTTCCAGTAGATATAGGGGTTTCTTTTTTAATAGCCTATGAATGCTACTAAAAATGCAGTTTTGTTATAGTGTAAGTTAGCATAATATCACTGGCTTTTAAAGCAAGTTGATGTATGTTTCTGTGTCTTCTATTTTTATTAAAATCTGCTAATTTTTCCATTGTCTTTTCCTAATCTCTTCATAATAAGAGAAAGTATTGGATATTTTATTAGCTTAGCCTTAAGTAGAGTTCTGCTATAAAACTGTCAAAAAAGAGGGAGAAAATAATAAGGATTACTGGCTGGCATTTTTATTTTATTTAGTAAGTAAAAACAACTCGTTGAGGTAAAACTTGTTTACATTAGGCTCTAGGAGTCCACAGGAACAGCTAGTAGTTACCAATCATCTGAAATGCAGTCAAGAACTATTCAAAATTTAAAGTAACAGCCTGGTACATATTACTTCCAGATCTCTATGCTAGAAGTAAAATATCTAGTTTTATTTTTCTGTTGTATACAAAAAAAAAATCTGTCTTAAGCCGTTTTCTGGCTATTTGATAGCTTATTCCTAAATCACTTTTTTGTAATCACATGATCTTTGGAGGAAGAGGGTATAATAAGATTTAAAGTCATTACTTTTCTTTCATTGTTTGTAGTTTTGAATGTTTATAAGAATTTTTTGGACACTGTGTCACATATATATGTCAGTCCTGAAGACCATTTAAACTGGGCAATCAGTTCATATGTGGACCTTCAAGGAAGTCTTCATCTTCAATAAATTTCTGTGTCTTCCTTCTTTATATTAAAAGGTGACTAGACCCAAGTGGCAGAAAGAGATGGGACTTTGGGCTTCAGCACCTAGTGACTTCTGACTGTAGTTCTCTTGCAAAGTAGTCTTTCCTCTCTTTAAATAGCAACTAGATTGATTAGTGCAATTTTCAGCTTCTTTTCTGGATAGTGTTTACAGGAGAATAGTTTCTGGATTCTCTAAGAGTGACAGTTCTGGTATCACACAGATTGTTTAAAGTTCCTGCTAGAAAGAAATCAGTATTGGACTAAACATTGCCGCTTTTTACTGTTTTCTGAGGCAGACATGGAAATTCTGCCTCTTGACAAACTCAGAGTGAATTATATTCCTCCAGGATATCCAAAACCCACTCCAACCACTTTCTAAATTCAGATCACTGAAAGAGTAGATAAATCCCAATAATCTTCCTGGTCCCTCACCCCTATCCTCCCAATATGGAAGCATTGATTCTATGCACAGAAATCACCTATAAATTCCCAAAGTTGATATTTAAATTAATTTTAATTCTATGTTCAGGAACCCTTGTGCTGATTTAAGGGAAAACTCCAGCAATTTTCATCCCTACCTGTCTTTATTTCTCCTTCACACAACTATGACTTTTGACATGACTGACTAATTCCAAGGAATATTCTAATCCTCCTAAAAATTCTGGAACAGTAGAAGAAGTTATTTATTTTCTCAAATAGAAATGCACGAGTTTGTAAAACACACACTACTCATATCAAAGAAACTGAAGTTTAACTCAGCTTGGCTGAAGTAACTTCCCAGCATTCAGACCAAGAGTTTTCTTTCTTCTCCTCATCATTTTTTAATGAAACCTGAAGGACATTCAGGCAGAGCCTGTCCTTCACTGAGTTGGACCACTTCATCTGTTTCTCATAGCCAGCGTTTGGACTTGCTCTTTCTGTCAGCCATGTGACCTCTCTGGTCATTTTGAGTCTCTTCTCCTCTTAGCTACCAGCCCTGGAAAGCAAAAGGCTTCAACACTTGCAAATTGCAGATGTCCTGTTTCCAACAGCAGGCATGTCTCAGTTTTTCCCACTTTCTAAGATTCCCTGTAGTAAACTCAGTCTTGTCCATTTCTTTTCCCATCCTTCCTACTTTCCAAAAAAATGTTTTTCCCTGGCTTAGAATATAAAAATACTTTACCATATGCATTCTCATTCAAGTAATCACCAAGTTATTAAAAATGCATATGCTGAGTGATAGAATAATTAAAAAGAAAGATAGCCTTTTTCTTCCAGATAAATACTCACATTTTCTTGTTTTGCTAATACCAAATGTCTATTCATAGAGATTTGTACCAAAGATGTTGGCAACATTTACATCAGTTACTAGTATTTGATGGGAGAAAATGAATGAAGAATGAATGTTTTGGGAAAGCAGTTGCTCACTTCGTTTTTTTCAAGTTATTCTTTTTTCCCATTTTCAGTTTTTGTTTCCCTTGGCTATCCTTCCATTGGCAACCCTTTTCCCTTTTATTTTTCTTTACCTTTGAAAGTGCCATAGGCCAGGCTCGTTGACTCAGCCTGTAATCCCAGCACTTTGGGAGGCCGAGGTGAGTGGATTGCCTGAGCCCGTGGGTTCAAGACCTGCCTGGGCAACTTGGCGAGACCTCATCTCTACAATAAATAAAAAACTAGCCAGGCGTAGTAGCACGTGCCTGTAATTCCAGCTACTTGGAAGGCTGAGGCGGAAGGATCTCCGGAGCCCAGCAGGTCGAGGCTGCGGTGGCCGGAAGCGTGCCACTACACTCCAGTCTGGTTGACAAAGTGAGACTCCAACAAAAAAAAAAAAAAGAAAGTGCCCTACTCTGCTTCTAACTTTATTTTTTAACTTAATCTTCAAAATATGGGATCTTATATTTAAAACTCATAGTTAAAAACATGTTAAAGTTGGCTCTCCACATTAGATTGTTGGTATCTTAGAGTGAAGTGAACAAAGAAGGATGACGAGGAAATTACTCTATTGAACTACTCTCCAGGAAATCCTTCTCTGTACTTTTAAAAACTTTTGTTCTTTTTCAGGAGTCCAATGTGCTGATTGCTGCTAACAGTCAGGGTACAATTAAGGTAAGCTGTTTTATACATCTCCATTTTTAAACTCGGATCCATTTTTAGACTATAACAGAATCATGGAAATACACGATTGTACTGAACCTTGAAGATCATTCCAAATCATGAGTCTCTGTCTTCTTGGAAATGGTTTGATTGAAGGGAAAAAAGAATAGGTAGGTAGCTTGCAACTATGAAGAAGATGATAGTCCTTGTTGAAGTTGTATTGATACTGGATGTATTGATAGATGGTCAGATTGGAAAACAGGTGAAGATTGCTAAACAGTCACTCTGGGCTAGACATTGTTTAGTTTCTATTATGTAGTGCAACTACCCCACAGGGTGTTTGGTTGACAGGGCCCAAGATACATCAGCAGATGCTTAGATGCTCACTGGATTTCAACCTAGCTTACTCTTATTTTATTCTTCTCTTTCTCCTTGTTTCTCTTCCTTCTGTTTCCTGAAAAGTAGGGTTTTTTCCTCAATTGCCGAAGGGGGAAAAATATTTTAGTGTTCAAGAGAAAATTGACTGATGGCTATTTAGTACTTTAGCATGATACATTGTATAAATAAATCCTGAGCTAAGCGGTGAACTTTCTAAACGAAACACCATGTTGGTAGAGGTTTTCAGTCCATGAGTTTGATCAGCACTTGTTCTGAGGTTGGCTGTTCTTTCCAAATATTCTCTGCTGATTTGGTGGAAATATCGGGATTTTTTAAATTAAATGTCTATTTCCCCTGCCACTTAGCATTAATTTGTCATAGGTTACTTAGACTTCATCTTAAGTGGAGAATGACCCAGCAACCAAGGGAGCAAATCCAATTCTATCACATTTTCCAGTGGAGGTGAAACAACCAATATCAAAGCATAAGAACTGCACTAAATTACATGGTCATCTCCTGTTTTAGGCAGCTAGTTTCTCTGTTTGGAAAGCCTCTTTAGAGAACCATGGTCAGGTCAAATGAGAACCAGGCCTTTGAACTATCAATGTTTGTTTTGCTCTGGAATTTCAAAGCAAGATGGCAGAATATCTTGGAAATCTCTGATTTAGGTATCTCTCTGTAGGCTCTCAGTCTTTCTCTGACTTATTCTCATGTCAAAGCATGAAATGAAAGGACACCTCATTCTTCAAGTTTGGGCTTTCGAGCAATTGGGATTGTTAAATACCTGCAGGTGCTCAAAACTACATAGGCATTACCGAATCTCACTGACAAATCTCAGATTTTGTTCAGCAGCATTGACCTCTTAAGTAGCCTACTTGCTTTATATAATCAAAGGCATTAGGGAAGCACAGATATTAGTAAAACCTTAGCAGAGCAAGAGGGGAAAGATTGTACCTATAAATATTTGCCACTTAGAATTGTAGTCTTCATCTAATATAATCCTTTTTAATAGTGTCTTATAAGCATCCTCATGTTCCTATGTCCTTTCTTAGCTATTCGCATCCTCTTATTTTTAGTTTTAGCAAATCACAACTTACTTTTATGACAATATACTACTTTGATTCCAAAAATTAACAAAATATCTTGATGCCAGATGATTGACTAGGAAATGAATGCAGCAGTAGGAAAAGGCACAATTTTAGGTCCTGTATATCTTGATCACTATAAGCAATGTTTATCGGTGGAAGAAACAGATAAATTAAAATCCTAAACAGTAACAATTTAAATTTTCTTAAGAATGGTAAAATACCAAAATATGTTCCAAAAATGTTATATCTGTGCTATACATCATTCAGTTCATTTATCGGTATGTTTTATGTAGCTTATCTTGAAGGCTCCCTAATTAACTGTGCAGATAATCGTGCAGCTGTTGAACTGAAAGTCAGAAAGGATTCGTGTCCAAACCCTTCAAATTCTTAGGCATTTTGCCAATTGGGAAACATTTTTTAAAATTTGGTTCTCCATTGGTAAACATAGTAAAGATTCACTAAACTCATTCTGTATTTTAAAACTTTTATTAAACTTATCCTTTTCCCCCCAACTAGGTGCTAGAGTTGGTATGAAGAGTTTACTCAAGTCAATTTGTACTTGATCCTGCTGAAATACATCTGCAGCTGACAATGAGAGAAGAAACAGAAACTGTCATGTGATGTCTCTCCCCAAAGTCATCATGGGTTTTGGATTTGTTTTGTGTATTTTTTTCTTTTTCTCTTTTCCTCCTTTATGACCTTTGGGACAACATTGGGAATACCCAGCAAACTCTCCGCCATCAATGTAACTCCACGGACTTTGCTGCTGTTGGTGGTGTGGTTATCTAATCTTTGTGATAGGGAAGCAAATTCTTTTGAATAAAAATAAATAACAAAAAGTAATAAAAGTTTATTGAGCCACAGCTGAGCTGGGGAAAGTTTTTGTCAAACGTAGCAAGAGATATTCTTTTCAAGAAGGAGCACACATGAACTATAGAATAATATAGTAAATAATGTGAAGGTCCATATTACCCAACCTCTTTGGAATTATGCATAAACCAATGTAAAGCATAGATTCCTTCCAGCGAATTTAATGTTTATAGTAGCTGGAAAGATTACTTTATGAGTTCCTGTTTTTATATTCTGACCAGATTTACATCATCAGCAAGTACCATGCTCTCCAGTCTCTCTGGATCTGGCAAAGGATCTCAAATTTTGACCTGTTGAGACTACTTTCAAACAGAAAGGGAATGCCAGTCTCTGGTAGCAAACTCTATCTTTGCATTTGAAATGTCACATATATATACTATAAACCCTAAATTTAGACTCAGCCAACTAGCCATAGCTATTAGTATGTGCCATCCTGAGCTGAATAATGACTTGGAGCAGAGGTCAGAAAACATTTTCTGTAAAGGGTCAGTTAGTAAGTATTGTAGGCTTGGAGGGCATAGGTTATTATCACAACTACTCAATTCTGCCAACGTAGCAGGGAAGCAGCACTGGCAATATGTGAACAAATAAGCATGACTGGGGAGCTGGCAGAGTGTCAGATTTGACCCACAGACCATAGTTTGACATCCCCTCACTTAGAGGAAAAAAAAAATTGAAACGATATTATCCAAATTCCCAAGCCATATAATCTCTTAAAACGTCTAGTTAATTTGATAAATTGTTTTCAAGTTGTAAAAGGAAAGGAGATGATAGAGCATCAGGGTAAGCAAAAGGAATATAAAGAGCTGCTTTAAATGATATGAACAGAGTATACTTCACATTTATAAAAGTAGACATTTGGAAACACTTGGTTGAATTAAAATAATACATGATGACGGTAATCAGAATGTCTCAATATCTTCTTTTTTTTCCTCAAGAGACAGTCTCACTTTGTCACCCAGGCTGGAGTACAGTAATGTCATCATAGCTCACTGCAGCCTCTAACTCCTGAGCAATCCTCCTCCCTCAGCCTCCTGGGTAGCTGGAACTACAGTGGTGTGCACCACCACGCTCAGCTAATTTTTTTTTTTTCGTGGAGATAGGGTCTTGCTATGTTGCCCAGGCTGACCTCAAACTCCTAAGCCTAAGCAGTCTGCCTGCCTCAGCCTCCCAAAGTGCTGGGATTATGAGCATGAGCCACCATGCCTGGCCCCGATGCATTCTTTTTTTTCTTTTGTGTTGGAGTCTCACTCTGTCGCCCAGACTGGAGTGCAGTGGCACGCTCACGGCCACCGCAGCCTTGACCTGGTGGGCTCTAGCGATCCTTCTGCCCTCAGCCTTCCAAGTACCTGGAACTACAGGTGCGCACTACCATGCCCAGCTAATTTTTCTGATCTATTGTAGAGATGAGGTCTCGCTAAGTTGCCCAGGCGGGTCTCGAACCCACAGGCTCAGGCAATTCACTCACCTCAGCCTCCCAAAGTGCGGGATTACAGGCTGAGCCACCGAGCCCGGCCTCGTTCTCTTACTCAAAATTACTGAACCCTACTTCAGGTTCACATTTTGTTAACTGAAATGCTTGGGGCCAAATGTATTTTGGAACTTAGAATTTATTGAATATTAGAAAAATATTTAATAGAGATATGTTATATAATAAGTAATAGCCGCCAAGAGAGTCTAGAACAGTATGCCATAATCAAACATTCATACTTATGCTTCAAAATGTATGAATGTTCACATTGCATGAGATTAATTAATAAAGGCCAAAAATAGTCTTGCATCAGTTTAGGTCTGGTTTTACCATCAAACCAGTGTGCCTCAAACTTAGGCGAAATGTTTCTGTGTTCAAAGCTTCAAGAGCATTACATCATACTCACCTCTGGAAGTTAAGGCTCAATTCTGAGAAGAAAGGCCAATGTCATTCAAAATGCACGTCACCAACCAGAACATTGTTAGTCAAGTATTGTTTCCAAGATTAATGAAAGATCTTTTGAAAAATTACAGAGAGACTATTCAGATATAGATTTTTCATGAAAGGAACTTCATTTAGGCCAGAAAAATCATCAAAACAGGAAACTAACAGTTAATGCCTCTTTGATTATATTTTAAGTAGAAGCAGATTATTGTCATATTTTATTTGGTCTTACTTTCCTTAATGTTTTATTTCAAACTGTTAACACTGTGGAATCATTTAATTTCCATATGTTTGGGATGATACAGTAAGGTACATTTAGTTATTAGAGGGACTATTTTTTTAATAAATTACTTTAAAAGGTGCTTCATTTAAATTTTTTCTGTATTATAGTGAGAAACCATTTTTAAATTTGAGTTAGTCTCTGCAGGATTTCAAGATAAAACTAAATACTTTTTCTTGTAAAAATAACTATTTAAATAATTCTTAAAGATAATGTACACTTTAACACCAAAAATGCACCTCACTCAAGAATACTGAGTTGTTAAAATATGTTACAAGTTAATCTTTTTTTCAGTGGATTTGTAGGGGTTTCTCATACAGAGCTTGCCTTTGCTCTCAAATGCACAACTCATGAATAGGAAACATTAAAGACTGAATGATTTTTTAAGGTTTTTATAAGAAGATTGAGCTATTAAGCATCAAAATATGTATGGGACTGTGCTACAATTTCAGAAAAATTAACCTGGATGGGCCATTATTAGTAAGCAAGGAAGAGAAGCAAGTATGAGGAGCCCAACAGAGTAGAACCTTCTAAGGGTTTAGTTGAGAATTTGAGTTTTGTTATAAAGGCACTTAAAAGGAATGGCATGATCTGACTTTGTGGTAAATTGATAGATAAGGGCAAGTGTGAAATTAGGAAGATGATCAGTTGAGTTTTGGGGGCTTGAACTAAATTTGTGGCATTATCTAACCTAAAGGCCTGTTTTAGCTGATAGAGTTCACTTCAATCTTAATTCCTAATCTTGAAAGGTTATTAATTTTTAAAGTAATTGTCATATAAATTGTGACAAATGTAACTCAGTAAGTTTATCTCTTCAGTGGTTATACAATCTTCAACCAGCAGTAAGTGACTTGGGAATCTCATGGCCAAAATATTCATAAGCTATTTTGGATCATCACTTTTCTACGATAAGCAGAACTAGAAGCTTTTTAGCCCTGGTCCTAAACATAAGTGGAATAGGCCACTGCCCATAATGGAATTATGCAGGTGTAATTAGTAGGATTAATGGTTACTTAGAAATGAGACACTAGAAGATGTCATCTTAGATCCTATTTTGTTAGTTACATTGCTGACATTAACCCTTGTGGTGGTAGCAGAAGAGCAGTTAGCTATCAACTTAAATGTGGCTTCTGGTTAATGTGTTAGACACTTCAAGACTTGGAGTGAAGAGAAAACCATAGTGATAATTCAAGAAATATCTGCTGAGCTCCCACTTTGTATGGGGAACTATGTACTATATTATGATCCCTACCCTCAATAAGTATATTGTCTAGTAGGAGAGACATCTGAGTATGCAAGGTTTAAGTATCATGCTATACAAAAGCTTTAGGTGTACATAGGAAAAACATGTAACCTAGAATGGTGGGAAATTAAGGGCTGGGAGTAGAAGCAGCTCTCAGGAATTTTTTTCATATAGGAAGTGACCTCAGCTGAATTCATGAAAAGCAAGTAAGAATTAAGCTATAAGAGGCAACGGAACATTCAAGACCAGTGGAAGCAAATTTTAAAAGTATGAGTAGCTCCCATGACCAAACAGGAACAATTTCAGGAACAAAAAGTAATACTGGCTTATAACCCAAAGTATTAAGTAAATATCCACAAATTCGTACTGATAAGAACAAATTGAAAAGAGACAAATTTTCCATGCGGGCTTCCAAGTAATTTATGTAGATAAAGAGATGGAGCATAACTTCTTACTCCTCAAGTATTGACTGTGCATACTGACTTCCAAAGAATACAGTATGGAAAGGGAGGAAAAAAGAGTACATTTACAATAGAGAAACCTCACAAAGACTACCGTAACTAGGTGATCAAATTTTGATGATGATCAAAAGTGGTGTCTTATTGATAGTAGTATACTCTTCATATGATGTAATGAAAATGGCATTTTAACTCTGGTCTTTCTTCCAACAGTAACCCCATAACCCTAGTCCAACTGTGAAAAACATCAGACAACTCCCTACTAAATACCTGATCTGTACAGCTGAAAGAATATTTTATTCCAGCAACTAATTAGTGAGGGAGATTCAGTCCACTCCTTTGCCTGACACCTCTGCTGATGGTCAGGAGTGGATATGAGCAATTGTTCAAAAAAAATGTATAAAGTCATTCAGCCACTGGCTATGGTGGTTTCACTCCTTCAGCAAAAGTTGTAGTGCCAACTATGTAGTAGTGTCTTCTAGGCCGGAGCCAGCAGATTTTTTTTTCTGTAAAGAGCCAGATAGCAAATATGTTAGACTTTGTGGACTAGAAAGTCATCATAGCTACTTAATTCTGCCATTGTAGCTTGTGAAAGCAGTCCTGAATAAAATGTAAACAAATGAATGTAGCTTTGAGGATAGACTGAAAAAACCAAAGCTTTTTCTATCAATAATCAACACAGAAGACTTCTGTGACCACTGGTCACCAAGAAGTATATGGGGATGTCTCCCCACCACCAACCAGTCCAGTGCAGTCGACACCAGCTGGGTGTCCTTCAAGTCAGACCCCACAAGTGAGGGCTCAGTGCCACAAAACTGGCTCCCCACTACCAGTGTCAGTGACAAGCCCCAGATTGTTTTACCTGTGCTTCCGACCCACTGGCTATAAATCAGAGTTCTCATTACCTGCTCCTTGGGTTCAGTTGATTTGCTAGAGCAGCTCTCAGAACTCATTAGAACACTTAGTTTTATCAGTTTATTATAAAGCAAAGGTGTCCAACCTTTCAGCTTCCCTGGGCCGCATCAGTGAGGAGGAATTGTCAGGCTGCACATCAATTATATAATATAGTTAGTGTATATACATAGTGAGACTTTTAAAAATATTTTTTATTATAAATTATAGAAAAATGAGAACATATAAAACTAGTAAGTGTGACCTTGTTTTTGTAAAACTATCAGTGGTTCGGTGGAAGGGTCACAATTCTTAGTGAATTCTCAAGATGCTCGTCAGAAATGTTTGTTCGAATTTTGCCCGTCATGTGCTTCATAATTGAAAACAGCTGTGCCATTGCTTTGTTAAGCTCTTGTATGTCCACATGGCTCTTAGCTATGGCCACCATGTTTCCTAGCCTTGGCACCCTCCCCTACCTTGGGGAGGTGAATCTCCTCTCCTCTCTAATTTAATTTCTAAATAAACTTTATTTTTCAATCAGAAAAAAAAAGAGAAAACAGCTGCTCACAAAATGTATGTGCTGCCAAAAAGCAGTGTCATGAATAAGGAATGGTTATGAATTTCAAAAACAGAACCATGCATGGGGTCATGAAGAAAATAAACGCTAAAAAACACATGATGTTAATGATTTTGTGGGGCTATGTTACTAGCTGTCCTTGGCTATTGGTTATGCCTGTTATAAAGGATATTTTTAAAGATACAAATGAACAGCCAGATGAAGACATACATAGGGTGGGGTCTGGAAGGGTCCAGAGCACAGCACAGGGATGTGTCCAACTATTTGGAAACCCCCTCAAGCCCAGTTTTTTTGTTTTCTTATGGAAGCTTCATTACATAGACATGGTTGTTTAAATAGTTGTCCTTTGGTAGTCAACTCAACCTTCAGCTCCTCTCCCAACCTCAGATGTTGCAGGTGCAGGAGCAGTGGGGCTGAAAGCCCCAACACTCTAATCATGGCTTACTCTAATCATGGCTTACTCTTTCCAGTGACCAGCCCCCACTCTGAAGTGACCATCCAGCCATCAGCTAACCATCAGTCAACTTACTAGCATATAAAAGGACATTTACCACTTTGGAGATTTCAAGGATTTTAGGAGTTGGAAACCAAGCAGTAGGACAAAAACCTAACTTATATTTCACAATATCACACTGTGTGCCAACAAAACCAGTGAAATGTACATTTGTCATGTATTACAGAAGTTTTTTTAAATTATTTTTCCAGCATTAAAAACAGTGAAAACCACTTGCCACGTATGAGCCATATTTTTTTTTTTAAAAAAAGACCTCAGCTGGATTTGGCTTGCAGGCTATGGTTTACTGACCCCAGTGTTCTAGGTGCTGACCACATAGCAGTGGCAAGAAAAAGGGAAAAAAGGATGAAAAATCTAATCTCTGCTATACTGGGGTTTATTTTAGTGGATAAAAGTACATTTGCAAAATGACATTCTCCTTTCATAATGGCGTGTCTCCAGCACAGGAGCCTGGAAGTTCATTTCGGAGGGCACACCACCCAAATGAAAGCTTGTTTATGTTGAGTTGCATGCAGTTTCCGTAGAGGTACACACAGCAGTGTTAAATATACCTTAGTGTGTGATTTCAGAGAACCAAGGAACCCTATTCTGTTAAAACTCAGGAGAAAGACATATTTTAGGTATTTTATTGTTTCAAAGAAATATGAGGATCTCTACTCTACAGTGCTGTATCTCTAACAGAGACCTTATCGGTTTGAGGCTGAGATTATTTTCACTTGCTACTCTGAAAGTGGTGTGCTTTAGGTAGCCTGCTGAGTGTGGGGAAGCAGAGGATATTTCACAAGGCTGACTTTTTAAAATATTTCTTTTCTTTCTGGTTTTTTCACCCTGAGGTATTGAAATTTTCTTTTTTCTTTCTTTTTTTTTTTTTGAGTTGGAGTCTCACTCTGTCACCCAGCCTCGACCTGCTGGACTCCGGCGATCCTTCCGCCTCAGCCTTTCGAGTAGCTGGAACTACAGGCACGTGCTACCACGCCTGGCTACTTTGTTTATTTATTGTAGAGATGAGGTCTTGCCAAGTTGCCCAGGTGGGTCTCGCACCCACGGGCTCAGCAATCCACTCATCTCAGCCTCCCAAAGGCGTGGGATTACAGGCTGAGCCACCAAGCCCAGCTTGAAATTTTCTTACCGAATATGAAAGAAGTTTCTCAGGGTCATGTCATTTTTATGGAGACTTGGAAGCAGATTTTTTTGAATAATTAAGTCTCTCATAAATATTCATACATATTTTATGACTAATGTTTGTATGCTGGCTAATTTTGAGGGGTTAGTTGTTTTTTTTATTGTTTTTTTTTTTTAATCAGAGTCTCTATCATCCAGGCTGGAAGGCAGTGGCATGCTCACAACTACTGCAGCCTTGACCTGCTGGGCTCAGGTGAGTCTTCTACCTCAGCCTTTCAAGTAGCTGGGACTACAGGTGCATGCCACCACACCCAGCTAATTTTTTTTAACTTACTTTTTTTATTTATTGTGGAGATGAGGTCTCGCCAAGTTGCCTAGGATGGTCTCGAACCTCTCAGCTTAGTCAATCCTCTCACCGTGTCCTCCCAAAGTGCTGGGATTACAGGCATGAACTACGGTGCCCAGCTTGAGGGGTTAAATCTTGAAAGCATCAACAAATTACTCTCTTCCTAAATTGACTAAATTAGCCACTACTAGTCATTTTTTTCAATATTTTTAATGTTTAGAGACGAAACTCTGGCCAGTGTTTACACTATAAGAAAGTCTTCGCTTTCACTTTCCAATCCTGTTTGGCAGTCCCAGGAAGGACTTCTCATGAGCTCCATGATTCCCTTGGTAAGGCAGCCTTCTATTCTTAGAAGTGGGATGTGGTACTCCGGTGCTGTTAAATTGCTAAGCTTTGTGGTTTTAGTAATATATCTTCCCTGAAAAGGCCTCTGGCACTCTTGGAAATTAAACAGTGCTCCATGAACATAAGGCAGCATTAGCATATGTGTGTATTAAAATTTTAGTCATTCCTCTTCCATTTCTTCTTATAAAGAATAAAGAGGTATGAAGTACAAAAATTGTTAAAAAAAAAAAAAAAAAGGTGGAAGGTCAAAAGTTTAGAAGAGTAGCTGTTCTGGAATTTTCAACAGGTGTAGGGGCCAAGGAGCAATGTCCCCCTTGCACTTTCTAAAGGTTCGCTGAAAATCAACTGACAAAGGGAAGATTAATTAGGAGAAATGACATACAATGTATTAACATGCAGAGGGAAAAATCACAAAGTGATTACACCAATCCCTCAATGGGTTCAAAAGCTGATGTTCCATATTGAGGTTACAGAAACAATGGGGGCCTCGGAGCATGGCCCCAAATAGGTTATGGTAGTAAATCAGGTTATGGTGGCAAGACAGGTTATGGGAAGGGGAAAAGAGGATGCCTGGCTAGCAAAAGGGGTCTTGTTATATGGATGAAATCTCAAACCTCACAGGTAGCAGTCCTCAGGATAGATGGGAAATGTTTATTTCAGACCTTTAGAGTTGTCAGACTCAGTCAATCTCTCCTAGATCCAGATGAGGGAGGTCCTGGGAGAAAGTCTGGCTGCAAATCCTCTACAGATGCAAATCTCTCCCACAAATGACAGACTTGTAGGGTTACTTCTGTTTGGAGGCCCTATGAACAGCCATCTCAAAAATGTGAGTATATTTTGGGTGTAAATATATTTATTTCCTTCAGTCCCCCGCTTTGAAACCTTTTTCCAGAAAGTTTCACATGTTAAAAGCCAGGGTGATAGCTTTGGAGAGATTTGAGTTAGAAGTTAAATAAATAAAGGAGGGGGGAAAAAACAAATCAGGTAAGCAGGAAAAAAACATTTATATCATTCTAAATCTTCTTGAATTAGTCTCTTAGTTCAAAGATGATGTCAGTTCGGTTAAATTGGTGTGTCTCATTGCAAAGGTGTAGGTGGATTAGGCTTCTGTGTATGATACAGGCCAACAGATCTTTAATAAACATTCTTTTGAAAACAGAAGAAAAATAAAGATTAGTGCCTGGAGTTGTCTGTAAATTAGTTTTTCTAGTGTTTCTGAAACATCTTCAGATTGCAGTGGCAATCTGACAGATTTTCCTGGGTTGTAATTTGAATCAGGTGTTCCAGTGAACTTTCTGAGTAGTCCATACATCAACGGACAGGAAGACTTTATATATAAGTTGCTATGGTGATTTCTCCTTGAGTTTGTATCAAAGTATCTAGTGTCAGTTTTTAGGCCTTTAAGAAAATCAGAATTTTAATTTCTAGTGACTTTTCTTTTATTGAATCAGAGTGTCACTCTGAAACCCAGGTTGGAATGCAGTGGCAATGATCATGGCTACTACAGCCTTGACCAGCTGTTCTCAGGCTGTCTTTCCACCTCAGCCTAACCAAGTGGTGAGATTACAGGTGTGCATCACCACACCCAGCTAAGTTTTTAATTTATGGTAGAGATGAGGTCTCACCATGTTGCACAGGTTGATCTCGAATCTCTGGGCTCAGGCAATCCACTTGCCTCAGCCTCCTAAAGTGCTGGGATTACAGGTGTGAGCTACCACACCTAGCCTTTTGTAATTTTTATGTCAGAAAAATGGGGGAAAAAATTGAAAATTTTGGTTTGGAGACTTACTTGTAGCTAGGAAAGAATTTAGAATTTAGACCAAATTGTAGGCAAATAATAAAAACTCAAAAATAATGATCAGGACTAAAATTTAATATCAGGTGTACTGTAGTTTTCTTTTAACACATACTTTTTCTCTCTAATCTTCCATTTGCACCAAAGATTAAATCATAGTAAGACCAACCTATTTGCAAAATAAGTTTTAGTTGTATTACACTTGTCCTGATTGTATAAAGTACAGCAAGAACAGGGATTGGCCATGTGCGTTTTAAAAGTTGGTTTTGCCAGAACTTGTTTTTTTGTTTTTTGAGTTGGAGTCACACTTTGTTGCCCAGGCTGGAGTGCAGTGGCACACTCACGGCCACCACAGCGTCGACCTGCTGGGCTCCGGCGATCCTTCTGCCTCAGCCTTCCACGTACCCAGTACTACCACGCCCGGCTAATTTTGTTGTTGTTATCGACATTGTAAAGACAAGGTCTCACCAAGTTGCCCAGGCTGGTCTCAAACCTGTGGGCTCAGGCAGTCCATTCGCCTCGGCTTCCCCAAGTGCTGGGATTACAGGCTGAACCACTAAACCCGACCGCCAGAACTTTTTTATAAGGAAGCTCAGATTAGAATTTTTTAAAGCCTTTCAAGGTTTAGGAGCAAAGTCAAGATGGTAATACCTACACAAATTTGGTGAATTTCTTCTTTCTTGCGCCTCCTAATATATATTGAGGTTCCTGGTCCTGTCAGAGAGGCTTTTTAAAATTTTTTATTTTTTACTTACTACAAGGTCAGAACCCTCAAAAGGGAACCGTATAGACAATATACCAGTCCAGTCTCTTTCCCAAGTCTTATGGCTTTAAAGTCAGTCTCAATTCCGCAAAGCAGTCTGGTCACATTTGAAAATATGGCATTCCAGTCAAAACCTTGGTAAAATAACCAGTGTCTCCAATTGTGTCCTATTACAGAAGAAAACAGATTCTTGTTGAACTTATGCAGATAATTATATTTCCATAAAATAATATGAATAATTTCTGAATTCTGGAGAAACCAGGTAGAGAGAAAGTTAAATGTTTCAATTTGAATCATTAAAGTATACTTTACTCAATTTCTGTAAGTTATAAATAGCTTAACAGAAAAAAGTTTTGACTCTGGACTACACATAAAAAGAGTCAGTAATGTTTTAAACAAAAAATTAAAAAATCATTTTAGTCTTCCATTAGTTCAGTCCCATGTAATTGATTCTTGTTCTTCTTAGGTTAGCAATCTCATGAGTCCAGTTTTTTTCTCTGGAATTTTTGGAATCTTACCCAGTACAACTGTATGATCTCAAAGTCATAAGCAGAGGTCTATATTTCAGAGTACCAGTCAGAGCCCTTTTCATTAATTTCCTTGAAGAAGCAAATTTTGGACTATAACTTATTATAAATTGCTTTTTAAGAAGAGTCAAAGGAAAACAACAATTATCTGTAAATGACAAAAGACTTAGGATAGCCGTGATTAAAGCTAATTGACAAAGACATTTGTTATTTCTGTAGCATACAACAATTTAACACAATATCATAATTATGACTAATAACATATACCAAGACATATCAGTATTTTAGGATCCTCATGCAATTTTAGATATTAATAACACATTCATAAAAATAATGCAACACCATTTATTATTTGAAAATGTTTCCCATATGATTTGTATATACCAAATAAGCCTAATATGTCTCTCTTGGACTTTCAAGGGGTATGTTTTAGAATGCCCAAAATTAAGTCAAGACAGATATGATGTCAGCATTTAAGAAGACTGAGGCAAGGGATTTCTTGAGTCCAGGAGTTAGAGACAATCTTGGACAACATAGCAAGACATCATTTCTGCAAAAAAAATTTAAAAACAAAAACAACCAGACATAGTGTCACACATCTGTGATCCAAACTATTTAGGAGGCTGAGACAGAAAACTGCCTGAGTCTGGGCAGATGAGGCTGTGGTAAACTGTGGTGGTGCCACTGCCCTGCAGTCTGGGCAACAGAATGAGACCCTGACTTTTAAAAAAAGTAAGTCAAAGTAAAAAAGACTTATATTTAGAATTTATTATTTTGGGAAATTTGTCAAATATCATTTAAAATGATATAAAAATAAGCAAGTTTTAAAATAGTTGATCAAAACATGATCACAGGCCACTGTAAAATAATAGCCATTTATTAAGCTAGAGTGATAATGAAAAAGTTTTAAAAGGCAAAATCTTTACTATTTGATAGAGAGGGGAAATAGTTTTCTAAACAATCAAAAAGCCTAACAAAGACAACATGATGCAAACTTTTCCCTCTTTTTTATTCCTTGTAGTTTACTTAAAAGGTGAAAAAAACCTTTTATTGTCTTTTACAGTAAGTCCCCTACATACAAATGAGTTCTGTTCCAAAAGCACATTCCTATGTCCAATTATTTGTAATTCCAACAAAGTTAGCCTGGATATCCGAATAACACAACTGGCTAAATAGTACTGTAGTGTAATAGATTTCTAATACGTTTAACACAAATAACACATTTAAAAAAAACACAAAAAGTAAACATTTAAATCTTAAGTACAGTACCTTGAAAAGTACAGTAGTACAGTACAGTATAACAGCTGACATACAGGGACTGTATGTATGCCAGATGTGAACTACTTATGTGATTGGACATGCAAATGTGTGTTCACATCTTTGAACGTTTGCAACTTGAAGGCTCATATGTAGGAGACATTGCACTTATTTAGAGTCAGGATCTCACTCTGTTTTTCAGATTGGAGTGTAGAAGCACCATCATGGCTCACCACAGCTTCGGCTGGGCTCAGGAGATCCTTCTACCTCAGCCTCCTGAGTAGCTGGGACCAGCATGCCCGGTTAATATTTTTAATTTTTTTTTTGTAGAAATGAGGTCTCGCTGTGTTATCTAGGCTGGTCTCAAACTCCTGGGCTCAAACAATCCTCCTGTGTTGGCCTTCCAAATTGCTGGTATTATAGGCATGAGCTTCCACACCCAGCTTGTCTTTTATTAATATTATATAAAAATATTTAAAAAGAGAAAATTAAATTTTACTCTTGTTTTGCATATTATTAATATTTTAATTAATATTAATAACACTTTATAAACATCTAATTTTTATTAGTTTTGACCACAAGAATTCTATAAACCTTTTACAACCTATTATAATGTTTATAACTTTTTATATTTATTTATTTTTTATCTGTTTTTTATCTTTTAAATTTAAAACAATCTTTAAACTAGGCAAAATTACTTTTTCTATTCTGGGTGCAGTGACTCATGCCTTTAATCCCAGCACTTTGGGAGGCCAAGGTGAGAGGAGGGGTCCATGGGTTCAAGGACAGCCTGGGCAACATGACGAGAACTCATCTCTACAATGAGTCAAAAAAATTAGCTGGACATGATGGTGTGTGCCTGTAATTCCAGCTACTTGGAAGTCTGAGGCTATAGGATCACCTGAGCCCAGCAGGTCGAGGCTGTGGTAGCCGTGAGCATGCCGCTGCACTCCAGCCTGGGCAACAGAGTGAGACTCCAACTAAAAAAACAAATTACTTTTTCTTTAACAAAAACTATATGTTTGTGCATTTTATTATAATCTTTTTTTGTTTTGTTTTTGAGTCAGAATCTCATTCTGTGGCCCAGGCTGGAGGACAGTGGCACACTCATAGCTACCGCAGCCTCAACCTGCTGGACTCAGGTGATCCTTCCACTTCAGCCTTCCAAGTAACTGGAACTGGAACACCACCTCGCCCAGCTAATTATTTATGTATTTATTGGAAAATCAAGGTCTTGCCAAGTTCCCCAGACTGATCTCAAACCCCTGGGTTCAGACAATCCTCTTGCCTTCATCTCCCAAAGTGCTGGGATTACAGGCTGAGCCACCGAGCCCAGCTTGTCTCCTACATTTTTAATGTAATATGTAAAAGGAAAAAGGAGTAGAAGCAAAAGAAATGGACAAACAAGTCTTCAAGGAGCCAATCTGGGACAGTTTTAAGCTTTTTTAAATACCAATTAAATTTTACTTTTTTTTAAAGTAAAATCATACTAGTAAGAAAGGAAGCAAACAGAAGGACCAAATATAATTAAAAAGGTGTTTCAGTTGACTGAAAGTAACTTCTCAGAAACAAGATCAAAAAGAAAAAAAATAGGCATTTAAAAACATATATGTATATATATAAACATATATATGTAATTAGTTTTTAATTATACTGACTTCTGACTATACAGTGCTTTAAAAAAATCTTTTTAATACTGGGCATGGTGGCTCATGCCTATAATCCTAACACTTTGGGAGGCAAACACAAGTGCCTGAGCCCAGGGCTTTGAGGACAGCGTGTACAATTTGGTGAGACCTCATCTCTACAATGGATTAAAAAATTAGCCAGACATTCCAACGACTTGGAAGGCTGAGGTGGAAGGATCATTTGAACCCAGCAGGTTGAGGCTGTGATAGCCATGAATATGCCACTGCACTCCAGCCTGGGTGACAGAGTGAGCCTCCAACTCAAAAAAAAAAAAAAAAAAGTATTTTAAAATCTCTTATTATCAGATTTCAGTTGAGACAAATAGCTGATATTTCTAGCTTTTGAATGTTTTTACCAAATGTATTCTCCCAAGTGATTCATCCAAACTGATGTCCTACCCAAAGTTATGACTTAACCAAGGATGCATGAATCATCTCTAAAGAGGTGTAAAACAGTCCTCGAAAAATCTGGAACCACCCAAAGACAGCTGAAAGACAGGAAAGTTTTGCTAGCTGCAGAGTACAGCCCACATCTGTCTGGCCATATGCCCTAGGGTCTCAGCTTCTCAGTTGTCTACACACAAAGGTCTGAAAGCCGCATGTTCCCCCCCAGACTGAAAAAGACAGGAAATCAAAAACTGTCTATGGAAGAGAAAAGGATCAACAACACTAAACAGTCAAAAGTCACACAAATAGCAAACTAAAAGGTACTGATTCCCTGACTGGCAATTGAACCCAGGCCCAATGGTGAAAGCACAGGATTTTAACTAGACTACAAAGTGGAGTGGAGTCACTGTAAATTTTGCAGAAGATCCAAAGCAGGCAGCTTGAGTATACAAAGGATTTTAACTTTGTTTTAGATCAGATTTTTGCTCTTTAATTTTCCAAGATAATTTTTAAGGCTAGTCATGATTTTATTGTCTTTTTAAATTTTTTATCGTATGCAAGTAATACCATTGTTTAGAATGAGAAATCTCTAATTTTTTAAAATTTAGGGGTCTTTTAACTACTGATGATTAGAATTTCCAATGGTGTACTTATTTTAACAGTGATTTAATTCCGTAAATCTCTTTATCACAATCCTAAGAGCTAATTTTCCAGGTTTAGAACAGTTTTTTGTTTTCTAGAAATGTCATAGAAGAGGCAGCTTCAATTATCCCCAAAAAATTTACTCCCAGGAAGCGGCCAAGACAGCAAAAGGCTCTTGTTACTACAGATATTTGAGAATAGTGTTTGTGCATGCAATGCCCCCAGTATCCTACAAATCTGTGGGTCGCTGCACTCACAGACCTGTTAACCTGTGATACCAGGTAGGCTCTCCTGGGCTTGGACTTTTCCAGTACTAACCAGGCAACGCAGGTTGAGATAAGGAAAAAGAAAAAAAAAGAAAAGAAACTCCTTATGGATGGGAGTTACAAGCACTCCTGAGAGTTTGATATGTTCAAAACTAAAAGTGTGCTGCTGTATCTCAGAATTCTGAATCTTTTCAGATTGAAAATCATATCTCCCCACCACCACCAACGGAGAAGTCCAAGAGAGAGTGTTCCCACTGGGTAACAAGTCAAGTTCTCAAGGACAGAAAACAAGACAAGAGAGAAACCTCATCCAGCTTTTGCTTCAGGGCCCACAGCAAGACTTGTCTAAGTAGATGCTGGTCTGATCAGAACCACAAAACAGATCAGTCTGTAGGGCCGGCTCAAACAATGGACTTATGGGGGTTTTAGGCCAGTGTTCTACCCTATAGTACCCCTCTTTTGGAACGGCAGCAGAGACAGACAAAGGAAAAGAGTATTTCTAGGAAACAAAGGCTCAGCCAATATGAATACTTATGCCAAAAATTACCCTGCAGTCACTACATCCAAGCTGCAAATAGAGGACAAAAACTAGGGTAGTCACACGAATCCTTTTTTCCCCCATTACTCAAGATTTTGCAGGGGCAAAAAAGACAGTGATTTTTACTGTCCACATGACCATATTCTATAGAGAGAGAGGCTGGGAGCCTAGCTGCTAAGATTTCTTACCCTTCTGCTGGTTTGTCAGGTCTTGGATTCCCTTGACTATGGCTTCTAGAAAAGCAGAGTTTTTGCTACCCTGCTCACAGCACCAAAACTGTAGAGGTCAAGGGAAAATTTCCCCTTAGCTCCCTGAGGTTTTGCTGAAAATCAACTGACAAAGGGCAGATTAATAGGAGAAATGACATACAAGTTATTCACATGCACAAGGGAAAAACACAGAGTGATTGTCTCAATCCTCCAATGGGGTTCAGAAGCTTTTATGCTATCTTAAAGTTACAGGAAGAATGGGGGCTCGGAGCTTGGCCAAAAACAGGTTATGGTGGTTGCTATAGTTTGGCTGTGTCCCCCCAACATCGTGCTGAAAAGTGGTCCCCAGTGCTGGAGGTGGGGTCTATTGGAATTTGAGTGAAGGGGGTGGGTCCCTCATGAGTGGTTTTGTGCTGACCTAGCAGCAAGGAGCGAGTTCTTGCTCTATTGGTTTCCAGGTAGTTGGTTGTTTAAAAAGCCTGGCACCTCCCTCTCCCACTTCCTTTCTCTCTTGCCACATGGCACCTGCTCCCGTTCCTCTTCCCCCCGTGAGTGGAGCTGCCTGGAGCTCTCCCCAGAAGCAGATGCTGGTGCCATGCTTCTTGTACAGCAGAACCGTGAGCCAAATAAACCTTTTTTCTTTATATGAGGAGGGACTCCAAAAAGGGAATTATCTTTGGGAGGGCAGGCCCCTTGCAGTATAGGCTTCCATGTTCTAGAAATCCAGTGGCATCAGTGTACCAATGAGCATTGTTGTGAGAGGCTTCACTTAGTTTCAGTGAATTTTTTTTTTTTAGATTCTTTCAACAGTTTGCCCATTTCATGATGGGTGATTTACGAGCACACCTGCCTGCACCACACTGAGTGTTCAGCAGTTTTTGACCAAAGATGACATGACCCCTGTGACCCACCCTCTCTATTCACCCGGTCACACCCCAAATTACTTTTTTGTTGTTGCTTTCTTTGATGAAAAATGTCTGCAAAGGGAAATGTTTTGCTGATATAGAAGAAAGTAAAAACGGCAGAAGCACTAAAAGGCATCACAATTGATGAATTCAAAAACCATTTTGAGCAGAGGAAAAAGTGTCTCAATAGGTGTAATGCATCAAATGAGGAGTACTTAGAAGGTGACAGAAGTTTAAACATGTAAGAATAAATACACAGTTTTTTAAATAAATAAATTCCAGGTTTCTGTGGGTCCCCCTCATAAGTTATCCAGTCTCAGGTGTTTTTTTTTTATAGAAACACAGACTAAGACAGTGAGTGGTAAGTCAGGTCATAGTGGCAAGACAAGTTATGCGAGGGGGAGAAGAGGAGGCTTGGCTAGCAAAAGGGATCTTGTTATGTGAATAAAATCTAGCATGTAGCAGCCGTCATAGGATAGATGGTAAATGTTTTTTTTCAGACCTTTAAAGTTGTCAGACTCTTAGTTAATCTTTTCTAGATCTAGGCAAGGGAGGCCCTCAGAAAAAGCCTAGCTGCATCAATGCAGATTCTCTACAGATGCAGATCTCTCCCACAAAAGACAGTTTTGTAGGGTTACTTTTGTTTGAAGGCTCTGAACAACCATCTCAAAATATGTCAAAGAAATATAGTTTGGGATATAACATTTCTATAAAATGGTTTTATTCCTTGTACTCTCTGAACATGGCATCTGCCTGTTTTCATGTGAGCTCTACAGATGCAAATCTCTTCCACCATAGGCTACCATCACAGGAGCAATGAAAAGCTAGCTTAGGAAAATGTTGAGATTGAAATTTCTTTCTTTCTTTTCTTTTTTTCAGTCAGAGTCTAACTCTGTCACTCAGACTGGTGTACAGTGGCATGATCACAGCTACTGCAGCCTCAACCTTCTGGACTCAGGTGATCCTTCCACCTCAGCCTTCCAAGTAACAGGGACTACAGGCAGGTCCCACCACACCTGACTAATTTTTTAATTTACTATAGAGATGAGGTGTCATCATGTTGCTCAGGCTGGCCCCTCAAACTCCTGAGCTCAGGTGATGCTCTTGCCTCCGCCTCCCAAAGTGCTGAGATCACAGGTGTGAGACTCCGTGTCTGGCTTCAGATTGAAATTTCTGAAATGTCCTACAACATGCCCACTAAAGAGTAGGACTTAGGTGGCTATAGGATGAAAAACAGAATCACCTCTACTAGTCTTCCTGTGAACAAGCAACAAAACTGAAGAAGGGAGGGGATCAGGACTATAAGCAAGAGGTAAGATGAATTAACAAGAAAGATCCTGGTATTAATCCTATCTATAGAACCAAAAGTGGAGTTCAAAGATGGCTTACCCCGTGTGTTAATCCCTGGGAGGCATTCTTGCCTTCCAGCATCTACTCCCCTTTAGTTATCTGATTGTATTGTAATAAATCTTTATGACAGATGTGGAATGCTTCTTTCTCCCTCCTTTTTCCCATTCTCCTTGGTATGTAAGGGTAGGAAGTCTAGTGACTTCAAGTGCTTATTCATCTTTGCATACTTGCTTCTCTATTATCTAAATATCTCCAGAGAATCTTGACATTAGTTTCACCTATATGAAGGGGTTGAGAGATGAGGAAATAGGGTTGAAAATTTGAATGTGACCTCAGTCTCAGTAAATTTCTATAAGAAACCCTATCTATTTTTCCTTTTAGAGTCAAAAGACCTGTCTCAAACTCTCTCCAGGGCAACAAGGGAATTAAATGACCTACTCAACACAGGAATTCCTTGTACAGCACCATGATGGGTAGTCTATAGTCCCTACTAACTATTCACAGTCATTGAGAGTCCTTTGATCCCTGAGGCACTCTTGACAGGAGGGTTCTTATTTTTAGGCAGTTTTCCCTGGGTTGAACTGAAATTCATCACCATAAAATACCCCTTCCTCACCCCCTCTAGGTCTAGTTTTTTTCTCTGTGCTAGGCATTATGGAAGATATCAAGTAGTATTGCTTCATGAAGCTTTAGACAGATAAGATATGTGAGCAATAGTTTATATATAATAATCTTGTGAAGTAAGCATTATTTTTTTTAAACAGTTGAGGAAAGCAGATTAAAGTAGTCAATCATAGGGAAAATAGTGTTTAAAAGGTAGATTATGTCCTTTCTGCCTATGGATGCTGGTGAGGGAGTATCGCTAAAGTATCTCTTCCCACTTCCGTCATATCTAAGTGAGAGTCTGCTAAGGAGCCCAAACAGCTGTGGTGGAAGAAAGAGTTGTAGAACCAAAGAGAGTTGTCTCTAGTGAGGATTCTCAAAGACCAGGTGCCCACTTAACTGCGAAAAAGATATTTGTTGGTGGCATTAAAGAAGACAGTGAAGAACAACACCCAAGAGATTATTTTGAACAGTATGGGGAAAATGAAGTGATTGAAATCATGACTGACTGAGGTAGTGGCAAGAAAAGAGGTTTTGCCTTAGTAACCTTTGACAACTATGACTCCGTGGATAAAATTGTCATTCAGAAATACCACACTGTGAATGGCCACAACTGTGAAGTAAGGAAACTTCAGTGGTTCTGGAAACTTCAGTGGTGGTCATGGTGGTGGTTTCAGTGACAATGACAACTTTAATCATGGAGGAAACTACAATGGTTGTAGTGGCTTTGGTGGCAGCTGTGATGGTGGAGGATATGGTGGCAGTGGGGATAGCTATAATGGATTTGGTAATGATGGAAGCAATTTTGGAGGTGGTGGAAGCTACGATGATTCTGACAATTGCAACCACCAGTCTTCAAATTTTGGACCCATGAAGGGAGGAAGCTTTGGAGGCAGAAACTCTGGACCCTTTGGTGGTGAAGGCCAATACTTCGCCAAATCACAAAACCAAGGTGGCTATGTAGCAGGAAAAATAGAGAGATCGTGACACCAAGACTATTATAGGAAGTGGCACTTTATTACGCTGGCCATTCCAGCGGGCCCGAGGGTCTAATGCATCCAAATCGAGCACCCCAGAACAGGAGAAGTGGGGTCTTATACCCTTGTTTAGGTGAGGGAGGGGGTCGTGTTGAGTGATTACATATTTCCTTTGGAATCTTACAAGGTTGTACTCAGCAAAATCAGATTTTTCAAAGAACAAATGGTCTCCAGGAACTGCAGGGTTGTAAACCATCATCTTCAGAAGGGGGGGTTTTGAATAAGTCTGTGAATTAGTTACTCTTTTGCATTTCCATGAAATGGCCAGTCTCTGGCCACTTGGCCTTTCTTAAACAAAACCTGCCTGGTGCCTGGCGGGTCTTTAAAGTTTGCAGCTTGCCTTTCTAAAGGAAATACCTGTAACAGCTACCAACCCCCCTTTCTGCCACAGGGTTAGTGGGAGACATTTTGTCATCCCAGGTGATTGCCATGAGGCCAGCTGCTGATCCCGAAGCAGCTACATGTGCTTCTGCATTTATTCACTCAATCATACAAGAAATATATTTGAGCATTTGCCGCATCCTGCCATAGCTATGGTGGTTCCAGTAGCAGCAGTACCTATGGTAGTGGCAGAAGATTTTAATTACTGCCAGGAAACAAAACTCAGCAGGAGGGGAGAGCCAGAGAAGTAACAGGGAAGCTACAGGTTACAGAAGATTTGTGAACTCAGCCAAGCACAGTGGTGACAGGGCCTCGTTGCTACAAAGAAGACATGTTTAGGTAATATTCATGTGTATGAGCAAAACACTCAAGAACTTTGTGACTAATTGTATAACAGGTTATTTTAGTTTCTGTTCTGTGGAAAGTGTAAAGCATTCCAACAAAGGATTTTAATGTAGTTTTTTTTTTTTTTGGCACCCATGCTATTGGTTGTTGAATAGTCCGATCATGAGGCTGAATAAATGCATCTTTTTTAAAAAATAAATAACCAGCCTGGGCAACTTGGCGAGACCTCGTCTCTACAATAATTCAAAACATTAGCCGGGTGTGGTGATGAACGCTTGTAACTCCAGCTACTTGGAAGGCTGAGGGGGAAGGATCGCCTGAGGCCAGCTGGTTGAAGCTGCAATGGCCATGAGTGCACCACTGCACTTCAGCCTGGGCAACAGAGTGAGACTCCAACTTAGATAGATAGATAGATAGATAGATAGATAGATAGATAGATAGATAGATAGATAGTTGAATAAATGGTAGATTACATGGAGTGCTAAATGAGTTGTATATAGGATGTAGAATTTGAGAGGCATTCTAAAAAAAAATCAAATCACGCAGCTAATTCACTTCCACTGACCAAACAGGTGCTACGTGGCACACATGAAAATTATCTTCTAGGAAGATTATGTGTGCACATGTTGACTCTATCTGTTAAGACACTAGGATTCCTGGTCTAATGATAAATTAATTAGTTTATGGTATTATTTATCTAATGATAATTTGGGGTTTTTTTTTACTTTTTAAATTTTATGTATTTATTTTTAGAGACCAGGTCTTGCTACGTTACCTGTGCTGATCTCAAACTCCTGGGCGCAAGTGATCCTCTGACCATTACCTCCCAAAGTGCTGAGATTACAGGCATGAGCCACCACACCCAGCCTGATTCTGGGCATGGTGGTGTATGCCTGTACTCAAGAGGCTGAAGTGGAAAGATCTCCTGATCCCAGAAGATCAAGGCTGTGGTGAGCTGTGATCGTGCCACCTCAATCCAGCCTGGACAGCAACATGAGACTCCAACTGAAGGACTTCAAATTATTAAATTAGCAAAAGGCAGAAATCTGAACCTATCAGGTTGCTGTAACACTGGAAAATGCTACCAGTGGAGGTGGGCAAGATCTCCATTCTTTTTTTTTTTTTTTTTTGAGTTGGAGTCTCACTCTGTCACCCAGACTGGAGTGCAGTGGCCGCTCCCGGTCACCGCAGCCTCGACCTGCTGGGCTCCGGCGATCCTTCCGCCTCAGATTTCCAGTAGCTGGAACTACAGGCGTGCACTACCACGCCCAGCTAATTTTTTAATTTATTGTAGAGTTGAGGTCTCGCCAAGTTGCCCAGGTGAGTCTTGAACCGCGGGCTCAGGCAATCCACTCACCTCAGCCTCCCAAGGCGCAGGATTACAGGCTGAGCCACTGAGCGCGGCCAAGTCCATTCTTAGAGATTGTCAGAGGTGACCAGAGAACTGTGGGTCTTAAATAATTTAGACACTCAGTTGCCTGAATGCAGGGGCCTACATGGAATCATTCCTTCAGGTTCTTTTCAGATCTCAGAATCTGATCCTAATTTATGGATTTAGAGGGAGAGGAAAACATTTGGACTATTTGTCTCCCTAATGGAATGGCAAATACAAATTAAAAATAAAGGGCCTAAATCTGGGTATGGTGGTGAGTACCTCTAGTCCCAACTACTGGGAGGCTAAGACAAGAAGATCACTTGAGCTCAGAAGTTCGAGTCCAACCGGGGCAATATAGTGAGACCCCATCTCTACAAAAAACAAAATAAAATAAAAATTTGTAAAAAGGGGTCCTAATTCTAATTCTCCCTGTTGAAAATAAGAGAAAAGCCGTCCCTTCCCTCTTTTTTCAGAATTTGTCTTTTTATATGTTCATAAATCTTCATAATGCCTAAATAAGTCTCTTAGCTCAGGAATATTTCCTCAAGGACCCTGGGGTCATCTTTTTGAAATACAAACCTCCAGGAAGATAGCACCTGTATCTCCCAGTTTCTGTGGGAGGGGTAAGAGCCTAATCTGGTGGGCTCCTTGCTCCAATTTGCAAAACAACCTTCTGTCATAAAGATATGGGAAGTTTGTTTTTTCTCCAGATAAAGCCAACACAGGTGGTCTTCCCAATTACCAAGAAAAAGTTAGAACAAACTCTGTGTGACAAAAGGTGTTGTCAAGCCCTCTTACTTGAGGACTAGTTTGTCTTGAGAACATGTACAGAATGGGCTGCATCTGCTTGGCTGTGTAAGGGGACGGGATTCATTTGTGCGATGCCTTTTAGCAATTGTCCATGTTGTGCATCTCACTCCAGTTTAATTGTTATTCAATAATAAAAGTATTTTGTTTCTCTGCTGCTTTGTGAAGTGGATTTCTGAGTTGGGGTAAGATCTTATTTTTTATTTCCTTGATAATTTTGGCAGATGAAGGTGTGATGTCTGGCAGTTCCTGAATAAAACAGACAACTAAAGGTCTGTGGCCACACACAGTCTGGTAAGAGACCCTGAGTGGTTAACAGCATCTCTTTTAGCTCTCTTCTTTTGATAATAGCTAGATGAACTGCTGTCTTCAAATTCAAGCCTTTGCTGCTGAATAGCATGGGAAATGCGGGCTCTAAAATCTGTCAGGATTGCCATTAACTTTCAGGGTGGAAAACGTGTGGGATGCCAGGAATGCTGCCTGCAGGTCTCTCCTTTAAATGGTTAATCTCTTTCTCCCTCATGTGGAAAGAGTATACATGTGACAGCCTAGTCCTCCAGTGGCCTGTGGATGGTTCTTTTGATTTGAATAAATTGTTGCATTTGTGGAAGTCCTTGGAAGGGCCTCATCTCAAGCAAATGAGTTACTGTTGTTTATGGGGTGAGTATCATTCTGAGAAGAAACTGAAAAATGATTTATATAGCCAGAGGAAAAGGTTGAAAAACACAGAAGAGGAAATGCAAGAATTAAGAGCACTTTCTCATCCATAGAAACTTCTCCTTTTCTCTCCTTGTTCCCTCTGCTCTGCGGCCTCCCTTTGTCCCTCTCTGCCTGCACTTCCTGGGAAGGGGTGGGTGATGAGCTTTTAGACAGGTGGATTTCTTTCTTCAGGGACTTCCCTGAGGAGAGAAAAGAACACAGAATTGTGTGCCTCCTGGTCTATCCCTGAGTCCACTTCAGGTCTTAGACCAGACTCCACCTCCAGGAGTCCCTTCCCATCCACACACCTCTTAGCTAGAAAGACAGAAACAGAAAAGACAAGAGAGCAAGATCTGAGAATAACTGAGAGCTCAGGTAAAAGACCATGACCCTGTATGAAGGCCACAGGATGGAGAATAGTTGCACTAGTTATTAGAAAATGACACACGAAAATGATGTTAGGTTGATAAGTGCCAATATGGAAAAATAAACCAAGATGTAGTATAAGCCTGCTTTTCCATATTTCAATGCGGGGAAATCAAGTCCTTCTATTTCCTTCTATTCAAATCACCAGCAGAGCTGATGCCATGGAGAAGCTACCCAGGCTGTCAGGCACAAAGAAAACATTAAGTGTCCATGTGCTTTTCTCCTCTGCCGATGTCATCCATCTAAAGACCTTTTTAGTACCCTAGGAAACTCCACAAAAGAAATGCATTGCAACTTGTTTTCAGTAGACAGCCCAGTACATAGGATATGCGCTGTCTGTTGCGAGGAATTCTGAAAGCAGCCCATTTTGCTTGATTGGTAGACAGAACTCATCGAGGGCTGGAGATGACCTGCCACAGAAGGAGGCACTTTGGCCAAGGGATGCTGACTGTCTACAACTCCCTATTGCTGCAGAAGAACTAAACACTAGAAATCCCTGGAGAGGGCTTGCCAGTAGCAGTACTTGAAGGCTTTGTGCTAAAGTAAGCTGGAAGAGATTGCAGTGGTGTTTCTGCAGCTGGCATGTCCAACCTATGGCCCCATGGGCTGTATGTGGCCAGTATAGCTAGTAATGTGGCCTCAAAACATCTTTTAACATGTTAAAACAGACATTTCTGATGAGCACCTTGAGAAGTCTTATCATGTATATACACTAACTCTATTATACAATCTGTGCAACACAAGACAAGATACCCCTGCTCCAGAAGATGAGTGAGTCCCCTTTCATTTCCTCCACAGTTTGCGGAGGTTTCCTCATAATTAACCAGTATGATCAAAATCATTCTCCAGTCTGGGCAACCTTTGTTTCGGCTCTCTTGCAAACTAGCCAAGCCCAAATTTTTAAAAATGTGGTAGGATAGCAAGGACTGACTATTGCCCAATTCCTGGCAGCATCTACTCAGTTTGGAGATAATCTAGGGAAAGACAAAAAAGAAAGAAAGAGATTAATGATTGCTGTGTTGGCTGCTCAGTTTTGTTTTGTTTTTTGTTGCAGTCTTACTCTGACATCTAAGCAGTAGCACTATCATGGCTCACCACTGTCTCCAACTCCTGAGCTCAGATGATCCTTCCGCCTCAGTCTTCCAAGTAGCTGGAACTACAAGCATGTGTCACCATGCCCGGTTAATTTTTTAATTTATTGTAGAAACGGGCCTCATCATGTTGCCTAGGTGGGTCTCTAACCCATGGGCTCAGGCAGTCTTCTTGTCTCTGCCTCCCAAAGTGCTGGGATTATAGGTGTGAGCCACTGTGCCCAGCTAGAACTTTTTACTCAAGGGAATAATTCCTACTCTGGCCAAACACTGAAGATAGCAAAGGAAGAGTAGAAAACTGTATGTCATTATTCCAGAATATCATGGCATTGGAAGAAGGACTGTAGGAAGAGACTCTGGAAGATGCTGAGATTGCAGAGATAGGAGAGTCAGGACAAGCGTAGCAAGACAGAACCTTCAGTCAGGAAATACTTGACAAATAGCTTAAAACTGACAGACTGAGGGTCTCTCAGAAGTGGACTGGTGAACTGTCTATGTTGAGAATTTTTACTCAACCTAATTTGTTCTTTGCTTTTATGGCAGATATTGGTGCTACTTATTCAGCAGTTTCCTCAGAAAATTCCTGCTTTCCATCTGGCCACAAATCAGTACAAGTTGTTAGTATTTTGAGTCAGCCTGTACGTGTTTCTTTTTCTCTTTGATTGTTTCTTTTTCTCTTCCTAAAAAGATAGGCATGTTTGTTCTGACTTTCTCCTATAAACTCACTGGGGAGACCCTACTGTGCAAATTAAAGGCTGCCATTATTCTGCAGTCCAGATGGAGTGTTTGTGGAGCTCCCTGGATAAAAGGGCACCTAAATTGGTTACTATATGCCTTCAAGGAGAAAAAGGGTATGGGAAAGAGGTCAGTCTCAAACCATGCTGGCAATGCACCCTGCATGGGAACCCAAACAAATTGAGGCGTCATTCTGAGCCCTAGGGAAGAATGACGCTGGTTTAATTCAAGATGTAGAGCCAATAAAAATAGCTTACAAGAAAGATAATTCATAGCCATACATAAAACAGTATCCTTTGTCGAGAGCTCAATAAGAAGGGATAAAGTCAGTTATAGAAGAATTATGGGGGTGGGCATGGTGGCTTACAGCGAGTCCAAGGAAGGGGGATCATTCAAGGCCAGGAGTTTGAGAGAAGACTGGGTAACATAGCGAAACCCTGTCTCTACAAAAAAAAAGAAAGCTTCTAAAGAAAAAAGCATTCATGTCAGCATTCAAATGACAAAGAAAAAAAAAATAGCTAGGTGTAATGGCTCACCCCTGTAGTCTCAGCTATTTGGGAGGCTGAGGTGAGGGATCATTTGAACTCAGAAGTTCGAGGCTGTAGTGAGCTATGACTGTGCCACTGCACTCCAGCCTGGGAGACAGAGCAAGACCCTGACTCTAAAGGAAAAGAAATAATGAGGAGAACAAGGAGTAATTTAAAAGAGACGGTTACCCTGTAATAGTATCATACTTCCGGTAAAAAAGGAAGGTAAATTTCATAAAGATAAATATATTTCTATGATATCTTAGAGACATAAATTTGTTGTCCCATTAACTCCTGTGGTCCCTAACCCTACAACTATTCTGACTTGGGTACTGTTATCTGCAAGGAATTTATCTGCAATCTATATTCTTTTTTTTCTGTCCCTCTAGTGGACAAGTCTAAATTTTTGTTTGCTTTTACTTATTAAAGAGCCCAATATTTGTGGCAAATAATTCCTCAAGGGTGTCTAGACTCCCCTATTATTTCACCTAGTCATTTACAGAAAAACATACAGAAATTTGTTCCACCAGAGGCAACTATGATTAAACAATGTGTAGTTGATTTGCTGGTAGCCTCAGGAACTAAAAAGCAATGCAAAATAGAGTTTTTATTGTCAGCTGAAGGCTATAAAATGAACAATCTAGAAGTCAACTGATTTTGCATATAAAACAGCTTCCTGCAAATTCAGCTTAGAGAATTTTGGGAATTAGTATAGTATTGAGACAATGGATCCCGGTTTTTGTTGAATATGTGAAACCTCTGGTGAGTTGTTGCATGATAACTCTCCAGACCTCTGGCCTGGTCCTTAGCATCTGAAGAGGTTTTTGAACAAATGGAATTGGCTGTAGCCTCTCCTGTAGTCTTGGGGATTCTGAATTTTAAAAAACCTTTCAACCTGTTTTGTCATGAAAATAAAGTTGCTGTTAGTGGAGTATTAACTTAAAAACTGAGATTGGACTATAGGCCAATAGTTCATTTATCAGTTCTAGAAGCCACAGTGCTGAGAGTATCTGGGTACCTGCAAGGGGAGATGGTGACAAGAGCCAGTATTCCTACTGAAAAGACCCCAGATCTCACCAGGGGTCACTTGACTCACTTGCCTGTCCCACATGCTGTGATAGCAATCTTATAAGTCCATAAAACCTAGCATCTGTCAGTGCGCCATCATAAAACCTTAATATTATACCTAAAAGGTGCTGTCTCCTAAATCCAGCTACCATTTTGTGAGATCCTAATTAAATAGATAATCATGATTATACAACGGTAATAAAAGATACTAGGCCTTGATCTGATATATTAGACCTCCAGTTAAAAATGCAGATTTGAGTTACATACCTGGGCTAAAAAGACCAACTGAAGGTTTCCTATGCTGTGGTGACTTATCATGAAATTTTAAAGGTTTATGTTTTGTCTGGAATTAAGTCAGCACAAGCAGCTAGCTGTATTAACAGCAGTTTCTAGCACTTCAATTCTTGGTTATGAACTGTTCAATTAAGTTTAGTCTAAAGCTGCCTCCTTACATATTTTAAGTTTGTCCTAAAGGTTTCTCTGTACATAGCGCACTGTCACCTAACTGGATGTATGAATCTGTACCTGACTCTTATAATAGCCAATCTCTGCCGCTTGCAGCAGCTATACTCCAGCCACTCATAGGTGGCCAACTGCTTAAACAGTGTTCAAATAAGGCCAGGGTCAAACTATACCCATCCAGCTGTTTCTATACCTCACTCCCATCTCAGTATGTCACTTTCTTTTTCTGCTCATAAATCCCCTCCAACCACATGGTAGTGCTGCAGTCACTCTGAACCTATTTTGGTTCTGGGGACTGTCCAATTCATGAATGGTCCTTTGCTCGATTACAGTCTGTTAAATTTAATTTGTCTAAAATTTTTCTTTTAGCAGATGATGTCAAAAGTGGGATCTGAAGTAGAGTTTCCAGCCATCCACAGGGGCACTTAGTGACCAAGCAAGGTACCTGCTGGGCCTGTTGTATTCATGGCTCTCTCACAGAAACTGGGGACTTAAGGTAAAATCTCTTTTGGATACCATAGTTTCATATATTTGTGTTTTGTGCTCTCTGAGTTTGTTAGAACAGATTTTCTATCCATAGTGGATTTGGAAGTTCACTACAAAAACTAGACTGGGTCTAGTATCTGACTGGATCTGCCAATAATGGGCTTGGCTCCAATTAGAGGCCTTGAGTGTCTGCCAGTGTCAGACAGAAACTGGCAGTAAATGGCAGCACTGCCAGGGCTGCGAACTCTGGATTTTAGAAATTCAGAGATTTCTTGTGTTCTATTCCCTTTGTTTGTTTGCTTGTTTTCTTGCTTAGGTAGGGAAAAAATCTAAGTTGGCTAAGTTGATCAAAGGAATCTAAGAGTGAAAGCCAAGATGCAAGGTAAAAATGGGATCCTTAATTCCTCAATAACTGAGTACTCCACCTTTTGGCTATGGCTACATTTACATGTTTAAGTATTAGGCCCCAGAAGCAGCAAGTGCTTGCAAAAATGGTGACATCTTACTAAAGATAATTTAAAATTACAGTATAATATTCCAAATGAATAGCATTGTGCTTAAAAATGAGGGCTTCTGGCTGGGTGCAGTGGCTCATGCTTGTAATGCCAGCACTTTGGGAGGCCAGTGAAAGAAGATTGCTTGAGTCCAGGAGTTCAAGACTATCCTGGGCAACATAGTAAGACCTTGTCTCTACAAGAAAAGAAAAAAAATTAACTGGGTGCGGTGGTGAATGCCTGTAGTCCCAGCCACCTGAGAGGATCAAGTGAAAAGATTACCTGAGCCCAGGAGGTTGAAGATGTAATGAGCTATGATTGTGTTACTGCATTCCAGCCTGGGTGACAGAGTGAGACCTCCAACTCAACAACAACAACAACAACAAAGAAGCCTTCCAAATTAGGCTAACCCAGGACTGCCTACTGATGTGCAGAAGCTTCTAAACAGATTTCAATATTTTTAATTGTCTCTTTAAAAATACTTTTAATGAGCTGGGCTCAGCGGCTCAGCCTGTAATCCTGTGCTTTGGGAGGCTGAGGTGAGTGGATTGCCTGAGCCCACAGGTTCGAGACCCACCAGGGCAACTTGGCAAGACCTCATCTCTACAATAAATCAAAAAATTAGCTGAGTGTGGTAGCGTGTGCCTGTAGTTCCAGCTACTTGGAAGGCTGAGGCGGAAGGATTGCTGGAGCCCAGCAGGTCAAGGCTGCGGTGGCTGGGAGCGGTCACTACACTCCAGTCTGGGCGACAGAGTGAAGCTCCAACTCAAAAAAAAAAAAAAGAATACTGTGTATGAAAGTCAAATAAAAAGCTGAAATGACTAATTGATAAGAAAATTTAACCTTCTAACCTTCTGACTTAGTAACTATTCCACTCCAAATGCAAAAAGAAAGCTATCCGGGATAAAGAACTTACAAAATGTAGGGCCTCTGGTAGAGTAGGATTGCTTCTTTTTCAGATCTATCCATGCTGAGTCTGGGTCTAGAGAGTGTTTTCTTTGTCTTAATCTTTAATGGGCTCAATCCTGAACTCAGTTGTTTTAGCTAAGAAATAGTAGCTAAGTTAAAAAGACTGCCCTTTGAACTAAATCAGTCTGCAAAATACACTTTCTGGCATTTAGCTAGCTAATTTGAAACTATTTTGTAAATGAAACTTACATCTATAATGGAAAACTCCATATGCTTCTGCACATCAATAGGCAGTCCTGGGTTAGCCTAATTCAGAAGGCTTGTTGTTGTTGTTGTTGTTGTCATTGCTGAGTTGGGGTCTCAATCTGTCACCCAGGCTGGAGTGCAGTGACACAATCATAGCTCACCACAGCCTCGACCTCCTGGTTTGCATCTGTGCACCTGAAAGAGAGGGAGGATTAAGTCACTAGAAACTCTTACCAAAGGTTTAAATTTACATAACAAGTCTTACCTTTGTTTAAGGTGCTTTTCCTTGCCATCTTGTCTTAACTGGAACTTTACCTACACCCTTCTTCTTTGGTTTGGGCAAATCATGGTACAATGTTCAGGCCTGAAGTCTCAGCTCTGTGCTGAATTCTCTATCTTATTTAACCTAAGAGTCATCTTGTTAGAAATGTACATTTAGGACTGCCTAGCTAATGGTTGCTTACAGCAATGAAATAGCGAATTGGAGGATTGATTGTCTGAATGAGAAAAAGAAAAAACTATTTGAAAGCCAGCAAAGGAGAATCTTTAGGAAAACTATACGATCTGCTTTTGTCTGTTTGTCTGCATGTCTATATGTCTAGATATGTTCCATGTATGTTATACTATTTGGTTAATAAACTAGTTTTTAAATTTTTGGTAAAAATAAAATAGAAATGACTTTAGAATTTTCGGATAAACAGGATTCAGACATTTTTACCTGGAGTTACCGGTCAGACAGGTTTTTGCTGTTTCTACTACAGAAGGTCATGGGGCTTCAGTGATATTTTTTGATACTTTCTTGATATGTATGTAAGCTCATGCTGTAAAGGTCTTGCATACATTTTACTATGAGCTTGTCTTTGGTTTTGAGCCTCTGGATTCTGAGGTCTGGATAGATGACCATGGTGAGTCCCAGGGACATGTTTTCTGTGTCTGGACACAATCTGCAAGGTAGCGTCAAGCTCAATATTGGCCCAACCTCCCTGTTCCAGCTGTGCTTCCTTGCCTTACAGCGAGGGTTGGATCCTTCAGGCATCCTCTTCAAAGTTCTGTCCTCTGTCCTGAGCTCAACATCTGGTATGTAAATTTAGAACCCAGATGAGTTCTGCCCTTCATGGCAACCCTGACTGTCATGTGGATACTCAGGACCCAGGATGACTAAGAAAGACATTAGTGCCATTAGGAAACTGTGTCATAGTCATAGTTTCAAATTTCTTGATTAATTTAAAAATGTAGCCAGGTTTGGTGGCTCAGCCTGTAATCCCAGCACTTTGGGAGGTGGAGGTGCATTGCCTGAGCCCGCAGGTTCGAGACCCACCTGGGCAACTTGGCAAGACCTCATCGCTACAATAAAATCAAAAAAATTAGCCAGGCGAGGTAGTGCACACCTGTAGTTCCAGGTACTTGGAAGGCTGAGGCAGAAGGATCGCTGGAGCCCAGCAGGTCGAGGCTGCTGTGGTTGGGAGCATGCCACTGCACTCCAGTCTGGGTGACAGAATGAGACTCCAACTAAACTCAAAACAAACCAAACAAAACAAAAAGTAAATTCATGTCGTGTTAAATTAAGTAATAGATAATCATAAAATGTCTGTGTTATTTCTAAGTTAAAATATTGAAACATTAACAATCTAACATAAGTTTAAGTATATATACCTCAACATCTTATTTTTACATGATATAAAGAAGCTAAATATATTTAGATCAATTACAAAACAAAAAAATTGGGAAAACATCTTTCTAACAAATTAGGAAATAGTTTTCATTGATAAATACTGATGTAAAACAGTTCAAAATTACTTACTTCCTGGGTTTTCACTAGAAATTAGGGTTACTAAGAGTTAAAATTATAATTAATATATGTAATTAAAACTACTAGACATATGAGAAACTTTTTTTTTGTTGTTTGAGTTGGAGTCTCACTCTGTTGCCCAGACTGGAGTGCAGTGGCCGCTCCCGGCCACCGCAGCCTCGACTTGCTGGGCTCCGGCGATCCTTCTGCCTTAGCCTTCCGAGTAGCCGGAATTACAGGCATGCGCTACCATGTCCAGCTAATTTTTGATTTATTGTAGAGATGAGGTCTCACCAAGTTGCCCAGGTGGGTCTCGAACCCGTGGGCTCAGGCAATCCACTCACCTCAACCTCCCAAAGGCGCGGGATTACAGGCTGAGCCACTGAGCCCGGCTGAGAAACTATTTTTATACAGAGTATATAAGGAAAATGATACATTTTTCATGAGAAAAATCATAAAGGCATGAAGATGTGTGTTTGTTGAAAAAAAATAATTTTGTCAATTTTAGAAATTATTTCATGTTGAAGGAATAACAATGATATTGATAAAACTGGATGGGTATAAAAACTGGGAAAAAAGAAAACATTTTGTGAGAGGTTATGATAGGTTTATGAAAATCTTATCTGGTGTAGTCGTAATCTGACTAAGATTGGATAAATTTGCAAGATTTTATTAAAATTAACTCTAGTGTTGATAATATACTAATAAAAAGTAAAATTTTGTTTTCTCTTTAACAATAATTTTATGTAGTAGCAATAAGAGACAATAAAAATTGTTGTTCATTTTTTGAGTAAATAAAAAAAACAGGAGGGGAAAAGAGAGACAGATTCTGTCTCATGCTGTCTTTATTAGGTCTTTTGATTGGAAACAGAGTCTCCTCTATATCAAAGAGTAAAAGTTTTTGCTTTTTATCTGATGAAGTGTTTTAAGCCTCTGATGTATTTGTCAAACTTCCCCAAATCAATTTTCAAATTCAAAATTAAGGTTTTTTTGAACTTCAAACTAACTTTGGTGTGTTACAGTGAGTCCTGCAGCATCCAAAAGAGAGATAATAAACAGGCCTATTTAATATGTTAAACTACATAGGAAGTATTGCCAAATAAGAAAAGATGTTTAACCTTCTTTAAGTTATATTTTATGGGTATGTTATTACTATATATTCCAAAATTATAAGAGATTCCTAAAATTCTGATGTCTTGGTATGTTATTAGTCATAGTTATAGTTATTATGTTAAATTATTATAGGTCACAGAAATAATCACATTTCCTTGTCATTTGTGTCTTTAACCACAACCATTTAAAGTTGTTTCTATAGTTGCTCGCTTAATTCTCATACACATTCTGAAAACTCTTCATAAGCAAGTGTTGGTCTATAAGAAGTATCATGCAAAGGATAGAAAGGACAAGCACTCTTTTGTTTTTTTGAGTTGGAGTCTCATTTTGTCGCCCAGACTGGAGTACAGTGGGGCACACTCATGGCCACCCCAGTGTCGACCTGCTGAACTCTGGAGATCCTTCCACCTCAGCCTTCTAAGTAGCAAAAACTACAGGCATGTGCAACCACATATGGCTATTTTTAAAAATTTATTGTAGAGATGAGGTCTTGCCAAGTTTCCTGGGCTGATCTCAAACCTGCAGGCTCAGACAATCCACTCATCTTGTCCTCCCAAAGTAATGGGATTACAGGCTGAGCCACCAAGCCAGACTGACAAGCCCTCTTGAATGCAGCTTTATGATAACTTTAAGATCATATCATTTGTACTGATTAAAAATTCCCAGAAATCTAATGAAGAGAGAGACTAGTTTATAAAACTGCTAATACACGTAGGACAAGAATTACTTGAATACCAGGGAACTACTTTGCCAGATTTTCATGCTAGAAAAGCTGGTACTGAAATTGTTACAATTTGAAATTTTAATAAACTCCATGGTCAAAAATAGTGCTATGCACCTGAATTGAAGAAACAACAGTGGTATTTAAGAAGATATAAGTCTGGCCTGGCATAGTGGTTCACAACTGTAATCTAAGCATTTTGAGAGCTGAACGCAGGAGGATCACTGGAGGCCAGGAGTTTAAGACCGGCCTGGTCAGTATAGCAGCTCTGTCTCTGCACTTTTTTTTAAAAAGAGGATATAAGTCCAGTGTGAAGTGAGGACTCAAGGAGGGTCTGCACTGCCACCTGGTCCTTTCTGAGTCCTCAAAGCTTCCATTACCAAAAACTCTGCAGTCAATGACTCATGGAAGAAATAAATAAAATTATACACACACACACACACACACACACACACACACACACACACACACTACATATGAGGATGGTGACTGTTCTAAATTGCTTATATGATCTGTGGCCAATATTTGGTTTGTCAAACCCATAATCCTAAGAAAAACAAAAAACAAAAACTTCAGGTATATTTCTCTGTTACCTGGTGGGCCATTTGAACATTTATAGAGGGATTTTATTCAAAGCGATTTTTTACTGCATATTTTCTAGATGTATAGAAGTTTTCCAAGTCAGAAGGCTGATGCTCTATAACTAAAAGGTTATTAGGAGAAGTGTTTTTCTCTCATGGGGCATTCTTGTGGCAGAAAGGGGGCTGATAGCAGTTAAAAGTATTCCCTTTGAAAGACTCCAACTCAAAAAAGGAAAACCAAATAGCCAAAGACTGACAGCTTTCATGGAAATGCAAAAGTGACCAATTCACAAACTTATCCAAATCCTCTCTTTTTGAAGTTATCAGTTTACAACCCCTGTTTGCCATGCATTTCCTGAAGACCATTTATTCTTTAACAATCTGATTTTGGTGAGTACAACCTTGTGAATTCCAAAGAAAATGTGTAATCGTTCAATCTGACCCCCCTCCCTTACCTAATCTAAGGTATAAGACCCCACTCCTCTCTCCCCGGAGTGCTCGGCCTGGGAGCATTAGCCCACCTAGTCACTCTGGCGCAAATAAATCTGCTACTTCCTAAAACAACCTCAGTGTCATGGCCTCTCTGTGTTCCCGCTGCATTCTGGATAAACCTTCAGAGATAAAGGTATTTGCTTCACTGGGCAAGTTGTAAAGCAGTTAAATAAGGTATTACAGATACAATAGTGTTAGCAAAGCTAACTAAGTCAACTAGATTGCCTTAGCCAAAGGTATTGCAGATTGATTAGAAGTAGACCCACTTCTGACTGGGCATGGTGGCTCACTTTGGGAGGCTGAAATGGGAGGATTGGTTGAGCCCAGGAGTTCAAGACTGGCCTGGGCAACATAGTGAGACCTCATTTCTACAAAAAATTTTAAAAACTATCCAGGCATGTGTGCGCCTGTAGTCCTAGCACGGGAGGTCAAGGCTGCATTGAATGTGATCATGACACTGCACTCCACCCAGAGCAACAGAACAAGACCCTGAGTAAAATAGTAATAATAATATAAACAAAGAAGTAGCCGGGCTTGGTGGCTCAACCTGTAATCCCAGCACTTTGGAAGGCTGAGGTGAGTGGATTGCCTGAGGCTGAAGGTTCGAGACCCACCTGGGCAACTTGGTGAGACCTCATCTCTACAATAAATCAAAAAATTAGCTGGGTGTGGTAGCGCGTGCCCGTAGTTCCGGCTACTTGGAAGGCTGAGGCAGAAGGATCGCCGGAGCCCAGCAGGTCGAGGCTGCGGTGGCCGGGAGCGGCCACTGCACTCCAGTCTGGGTGACAGAGTGAGACTCCAACTCAAAAAATACATAAATAAGTAAGTAACTCTACTTCCAGTGGAAAACATAAGCTGACCTCTTATACAATAGTCACTGGGAGACCTGTTTCCATAATAATAGGATCTCATGTACTTATGCTCCTAAAACTCTAATAAGATTAAACTCTGCAAGTCTTCAATGCCTTATGTCAAAGTGTATTTTTGCCAGGTAAAAGAGGCTTTTCATGATCCACTGACAAAGACAATTAAACTCTTCATAATTTAGAATCTAGAAACTGGGTCATCTGAAAACAACAATCAGAAAAATACTTTCTGTCCCGACCAGCGGGACAAGTAAAACGTGGGCACGAGGAGGACTACCTGCTGCTGGTGAAAAGAGAGAGAGAGACCAAGAGAGAAAGAGACAGGAGACACGCAGAATGGAGGCAAGACAGTGTTCTGATCAAGCCTCAAAATTTTATTGTTAGGTGATTGCTTATATACATAGCAAAGAGGGGCGGGCTGAAATAGGGCGTGTGGCGGCTTATGATAGGAGGAAGAGTAGTGGGTGGTATGAGGAGAGGAGGTGGGAGGGGTGTTGTGGTTTGGTGCGCGCGGGCTTTTCGGAGGACAAAGAAGAAGGCTTATATAAGATGATTGCTATTTTTAAAATGGCTCCCAACATCTCCTCCCTTTCTGTTCAAAGACAGAAGGGATGGTGAGCATTAACCGGGTGAGGGAGTAGGGGCCCGGCTCCTCCCGTGGATTCTCTGAGTCCACCACCATTGGCTCTTGGTATCTTTTGGGGAGGAGAGGCAGAGCCAGAATTGATTTTTGAGAAAATTAGAAAATTAGATACCAACCTCTATGCAAGCCAGGCGTGCTCACAGGGATACCCAGAGGAGGTCGAAGTTTTTGAGACCTTCCCTTGCAATACATTGTTCTACACTCATCCCGGTGCTCATACCCTGTTCCCCTTAAAGGGAGAGGGTAGACATGCCTCTGGTTATCATGTCGTCCCCG
>NW_007024730.1:701643-714485 GCF_000164805.1 Carlito syrichta
AGGGGTGTTGTGGTTTGGTGCACGCGGGCTTTTCGGAGGACAAAGAAGAAGGCTTATATAAGATGATTGCTATTTTTAAAATGGCTCCCAACAACTTTCCTTGCCACCTACCTGCAGAAATAAAACTTTAAGTTCATAGGAGTCACTTATGCTAAGTGTAGCATAATCAAACAGAAACTTTAAGGAAGTAGATAGTTCTCAGACAGTACAGGATTTTTTTTGTTGTTTTGTTTTAATTTTCTTTCTTGAAAACAAGGGAATCCAGCATAAGAAAGTTCCCTCTGCTCTAACACTTACAAAAAAATAATCTGAAGTCTTTGTTCCCACCTTACAAAATTTACTGTTCTGCCATTTGCCACTGGGATTTAAGTACATTTACAATAAATGTACATTTATAATAAATACATTTACAGTGCTTGCTGAGTGACATCAATGGCCTAAAGTTTTGATCAATCTCTCAAAATTGATGAGGGAGAGGGTAGAAATTATCCAATTGTTTAGCTTGAAACTGCCTCCTTACATATCTTAAGTTCCTCCTAAAAGCTTCTCTGTAAATAGAGAGCTGTTACCTAACTGGATGTCTAGACAGACTGTAAAGCCACTCTTGCAACAATAGCTCAGCCAGTCACAGCATCCAAGTTCCAGTCAATCACAGGGGACCAACTGATCAAATCATGTTCCAATCAGGCAAATGCCGAGCTGTAACCAAGTTGATTGGCTGTTTCTGTTCCTTACTTCTGTTTTCTGCTCACTTTCCTTTTTCTGTCCATAAATCCCCTGACCACATGGCAGTACCTGAGTCACTCTGAACCTATTCTGGTTCTGGGGGCTGCCTGATTTGCAAATTGTTCTTTGCTCAGATAATGTTGGGAGCCAGCCTTGGAGGCCCACCAGATTGACAGGGTCCTGGTGACCCCGGGCCACTGGCTACTGGAAACTCATTGTCCATCTCTCCACTTCCCACTACGTTATTTGGCCTGTCCCTTTTGCCCATATGATGAATCTGAGGCATGTTTAAAGGGCTTTCTTTCGCTTGGTCATGGGCTACAGATCTTGTTTTTCGGGTTAGAATGTGTGACTAACACTCGGTAAAAAGAGGTTTCTGATTTTGTTTAGGCAAAGAATTGTTTTGAATATTTTTACTTATTATTTGTAATTGTAGTTATGGTATTTGAATACAAGGCATAAGATTTAAGTGTAGTGAAAATTTATATTAAGGTATATGTAGGTGATTTATAAGTTTGTTTTGAGATATATGTTAAAGTTATAGTATATAAAAAGTTAAAGGGTTTAGATGTAGAATTTAAGTGAGTAAAACAGGTTTTATCTAACAACCGAAACTACCTTGAAGCCTGAATAACATCACTAGAAGTTTCTTCCAAGCTGTTTTTTCCTTAGAGATAGGATGTTCCAGATAGGAAAACAATAAAGGAATTCGAATAAGAGGAAATTACCAAGGGGCTTGAAAGACCAGAAAGTTTTTAAGAAGAAACTCCTTATCCATGAGAAAAGAAACATCTGCCAGGCACTTCTAGAGGATCTCCAGGTGCACATTCTTCTGCCAGATGGAAATATTCTATATATGAACTGCTCAAAAACCCTGGGCCAGAAACTTTATTATGGAAAAACCTGTTTCCCTGGATAATATGAATAAGGAAGTTAAGTTTGTAAAGGATTGGAATTGTAGAAAAACCATAATATATATTAGTTAATTTGAGATATAAGTTTTGTTTTAAGTAGAATTGTTTAATGAGAAGCTTTATAATTTTATAAAGATTTTATATTAGCGGATTGCGGGAACTGTTTTTTACAGGGTAACATCATTATGTTGGGATTATGTTGTTTTGGGTGGAAATAGTCTCTGCCCTTAGAGAGAACATTGGCCAAGCAAGGACAGGAATGCTTAAACTTAAGCATCATTTTAACATCACAAAAAATCCATGTAATTTGTTGTAAGTGATTTGTTTTGTAATGATGATTTTAACTTGCTCTGTGGCAGCAATTTACAGAGATTATTTCCCTTGTAGAGAAGTATAAGCTCACTACTACCCACAATAAAATGGCATCTGCATTCTCATAACAGGTGTCCAGTCTCTCTCTGTCTCTCTCTCTCTCTCTCTCTTGCTTTCTCTCTCTCTCTCTCTCTCTCTCTCTCTCTCTCTCTCTCTCTCTCTCTCTCTCTCTCTCTCGCTTTCTCTTTCTCACAATCGCTGATGCCGTCTCCACCTTTGGGGTATCCTGGACTGCGGGAGCAGGACTCCGGCAAGATAAACTCTGTTAAATTTAAATTTGTCTATGGTAGCATGTGCCTCTAGTTCCGGCTACTTGGAAGGCTGAGGTGGAGGGATTGCCGGAGCCCAGCAGGTTGAGGCTGTGGTGGCCGGGAGCATGCCACTGCATTCTAGTCTGGGTAACAAAGTGAGACTTCAACTCAAAACAAAGCAAAACAAAACAAAACAAAAACTTAATCTGTCTAAAGTTCTTCATTTAACATGACTTAAAGTCTACACACACACACACACACACACACACACACACACACACACACACACACACATTGACAGTAAGTATGTCTTTGGTTTCTGTCATGCAACAGAGCAAAAATTTTTTTAAATGTAGGAACTAGAACTAAAAAAAATCTCCTGTCCAATGGTGGCTGATTTGTTAGGGGCTTTACAACTTCCTGCCCAGATATCAGAAGCTCATTTCACTGACAGAGCTACAAAAGCTGCCATGAAAATGCAGCAATCTCTAAACTTAAAAAAGCTCCACTTTTAATACAAGAAACTTTGGTTCACTTTCAAAAACATGCTTTAGGAAAAAAATCTACAAAAAGATTATAGAAGGGACTAAAAGAAATTTACTTGGACTATGGAAATTACCTAAGAAACGAATTCCTATGCCATGGTTTCCATTTGCTTGGTTAGTATTGCTATGTCATTGACAAATTTATCTGAATAAAAAAGGGATTTAAAGACACCACACTCTTACTATACCTACCCAAAAGGCAAAATTATTCAAAGCATATGAAAAAGAGAGATAGTATTTGTCAGCAGAATTATTTACAGACCATTCCCAAGGTAAGCCCAGGAAGTTCTCCTGCCAAACTTTTCCAGGAACCTGATGGCCTAAGATTTCACAGAATTAATTCCTGAGAAGGCAGAGATTTTGTCTACTGTGCTGTGTGTGACGTCTGGGTAGCCTGAAGTCTTTTCCTCTTCAAAAGCTAGTGTTCAGGCAGTGGTAAAAGGTTTTCCTGCTACATGGAATCTCCACTTTTGGAATACTAAAGCATATGGACTTAGAGAAAGTCATTTTATTTCAACTGTTGTCCAGGAATTATGCAAATGTTTGCAGATTCCAAAAAATTCCAGGCTTCTGGACAAGTAGAGTAAATAAATCAAATATTGAAAACAGCAACAACATCAAGATCTCCTTGGATAAACTCAGCAAACCACCAGGTTAAGCTGGCCTAGAGTTTTACTTGTAGCTTTATTAGAAATTAGAATTAAGGCCGAGCGTGGAGGCTCATGCCTATAATCCCAGCACTTTGGGAGATGGAGGTAAAAGGATTGCCTGAGTCCAGGGGTTCGAGATGAGCCTGAGCAACTTGGCAAGACCTCATCTCCATAATAAATAAAAAAATTTGCTAAGTGTATTGATGTGCACCTGTAGTTCCAGCTACTTGGAAGACTGAGGCGGAAGGATCACTTGAGCCCAGAAGGTCAAGACTGCTGTAGTGGCTGCACTTCAGCCTGGGTGACAGAGTGAGACTCTGACTCAAAAAAAGGAGAATGAAAAAATTAGAATAAACCTTGCAGCAAACATAGAATCTCTTCCTTTAGACTTATGTTTGGCGGGCCTGTGAATTTGGGCTGGAGACTAATATCTGTGCCTGATTTAGCTGAATCCTCTCATGATCTCATTCAGTAATTAAAGGAGCTTCTTTCTGCTCCCAGCAACCCTGAGAATTAAAGTCATAACAGCATGGAAGAACCTGCCAGAGGAAGTTTGTGGCTCCACTCAACCAGGAGATTTCATCTACATACAAGTGGGTACTGAAAGGGGCCCTTTTCAGTGCCACTGTTGACCTGGAAGACTATCAAAGTGAAAGATAATCTGCCTGAGTTCACGCTTCCCATGTGAAGCAAGAACCATAGGATGGTTGGACTGTGTTCCCACGAATGACCTTAATGTCACATTTTCCACAGTCACTAACTGGTCTTGAATTCAACAGAAAAGAAATGTTTTAGAAAACGTATTACTATGTCCTCAGGCTGCCTGACTGTCCTATTCATGGCAGTGATTGTTCCAGTTACTTTGGGAATAACATTTACTAGAATAAGCAGTGTTGTTTGCCACCCCTGTCTTTCTTTTTGTGCTCCCAGTCATGATTCCAACAACCACATGTATGTGATCAGCTCTCATGGTGCCCCCAGGATGGATGTGGTTTGGACTTACAAGTCCAATAATTCAATTTTTAGTCAAGGGCAAATGGGGTCATTTTCACCTGTCATATTTTATAGTAGCAAAGTAAAAGTAATTAATATTGTAGGGTCCCAAGGCCTTTGGCCCCCTGGAGAGTCACTGAAAAATCAATGACATGAAGCAGGTTGGATGAATAGGAGAAAGGGCACACAAATGTATTTACTGTGTATACATGGGAGCCTTCAGAATGAAGACCAAGCCCCCAACAGGGTTCAGTAGCTTATATACCACCCTGGCTAAGCAGGTTATAGGAGGGGGAGAAGAGGATTACTAGGGAGAATGAATAGATCCAATAACAGAGGTTAAATTGTAAATAATTCTCTTTGACAGTGAAAGAATCTTTTCAGGTATGTTTATACTCTTGGTCTTACAGGGAGGGGAAGAAAAAACTATCGTTGTCTTCAGTGGGTCTGGATCTTAGGCAGATACAGGAAATTCAACTTCTTTTTTTTTTTTTTTGAGTTGGAGTCTCACTCTGTCTCCCAGACTGGCATGCTGTGGCTACTCCCAGCCACCGCAGCCTCGACCTGCCGGGCTCTGGCGATCCTTCCACCTCAGCCTTCCAAGTAGCTGGAACTACAGGTGCACGCTACCACACCCGGCTAATTTTTTTTTATTTATTGTAGAGATGAAGTCTCGCCTGCCCAGGCGGGTCTCGAACCCGCGGGCTCAGGCAATCCACTCACCTCATCCTCCCAAAGCACGGAATTACAGGCTATGCCACCGAGCCTGGCTGGAAATTCAACTTCTTTGGGAGAAATGTGAGTGTGTGGGAGATCAGAAATACCTTGAAACTGCTTCAGTTCAGCATGCCAAATGCCATACTTCAGGGTAGCATTTTCTGAGCCCCAACAATATGCATCTAGATACTCAATCTCTAAATTTGACACCAGAAAATGAAAACAAGTTTGAATGGAAGGATGATGTAGAAAAGCATCTAATTAATAGACAAACAGAAACTGCAAAAGGCAGATCTAATGTAACTAGACTAACATTGAGATGCAAGTTCTCTCTGGTTCCAGTATGGATGGATAAACACAAATGAATGCCTGTTATATTTAAAGGTTATTCCCCCAAGGCAAATATTAAACTGAATTTTAAAATTCATCATACTGTGATTCTGGTAATTGCTTTGTTTGGCTTTTACTATGAACTTGCTGGATTTTTAGGCAATTGCAAGTTGCCCAGAGAAGGTATAAATAATTAGAAGATTGTAATTTTATTTTCTAGTAACACAGGGAGGTCATTGTAAGGGCACATTCAAATTAAAAATAAGAGGCTTAACTCTTTCTGTTGAAAATAAGAAAAAAAATCCCCTCTTTCATTTCAGAATTTCTTTCTCTATTCTTTGCAAATGCATATACATCCTTATAATTTCTAAATAAATCTCTCAGGAATGTTTCTTCAAGGACCTGGGGTCATCTTTTTGAAATACAAACCTCCTTATCTCCCAGTTCCAGTAGGAGGGGGAAGAGCCTAACTTGGTGGGCTCCTTGCTCCAGTTTGCAAAATGACCTTCTGTCATAAAGATATAGGAAGTTTGCTTTTCCTCCAAATAAAGCCAACACAGGTGGTCTCCCCAGTTACCAAGATAAAGTTAGGACAAATTCTGTGTGACAAAAGGTGCCATCAAGCCCTCTTACTTGAGGACTGTGACTGCTCATCTTGAGAACATGTATGGAATGGACTGCATTGGTTTGGCCATGGAAGGGGGTGAGATTCCTTTCTGTCTTTGCATTCTTAACAATTGCCTGTGATGTGCATCACATTCCTGGTTTAATTACTATTCAATAATAAAAGTGTCTTGACTGGGCACAGTGGCTCATACCTATAATCTTCGGGCTATGGGAGATGGAGGTGGGAGGATTGCTTGAGTCCAGAAGTTTGAAGCTCCAGTGAGCTGTGATTGCACTCCAACCTGGGTGATGGAGTGTGATACTGTCGCTATCGATAACAAAATAAAATAAAAGTATTGCATTAGGGCTGTGAATGATAAAACTTAAGAAAAAAGTAGTAAAAGTGTTTTGTTTCTCTATCTTTGTTGAGAGAATTTTTGAGCTAGGACAAGACCTTGTTTTTAATTATATTTCTCCAACAGTCCCCAAAAGCATCAGCAAATGTACCTCCTATTGTGTTCTGTGGAATCACCATATTCTTATATATTCTCATATAAGAGGTATGAATTTTGCTCCAAACAGCTCAATGGTGGTGCAGCCAGCAATGGTTAATCAAATGTCTCTTGATTTTATAGACACCCCCACTAGTATCTAGCCAACAAGTGACTTTAAAGCATTGTCACAGCCCAGTTTTGAGGAGAGGGCTAAGCTGTTGTTTCTTCTTTCTTTTGTGTATTGAGATTCTGTTTAGCTTTAACAGAAGAGACTTATCCAGCTTCTTCTGCCAAAATAAGGTGTGAGGTCATTAGGGCCAGGTCCCCCATAGTTCCTGTAGTTCACAGGATTGATGACAGCCTTCCTGTGTTTTCTCTGAGAGCCACTGAGGTCCCAATTTCATTTACCTCATGTCATCAGCATTCTGCAAAGTTGGCTTTCCTCAGAAATATAATGGCTTCTTCTGCAATGAAACAGCTTGTGTGTATGTATGTGTGTCTTTTTTCCTTCCCTCATTGAGGAGCTTCTCTTCAGAAGATTGGGTCAAGGTCCTTTGGAGGAAAGGGACGTGATGGCGTAGTCATCTTCTCCTGCTGCATCTTTGGTCCATCCTCCCACTTGGTTCTAAGGCACTTGCTTTCTCAGCTTGACTTCCCAAGTCCTCGTAAAATGGGCAAACCCTACATTTCTAGCCTGATTCTGTTATCCAGTGTAATGCCCATGTGACATAGCTGAATTTCTCCCGACCTAACCCTGCTTATCTTTAAGAAATAGAAAGGCCTGCAGACAGAAATTCCTCTCTTGACCAGACCAGCTAAAACTGATAGATGACTGCCCACTCCACTTCTGAAGAACCTCCAACCTTGTTACAATCAGCTTTTCATACTAAATGACACACTCCTTGCCAACCACAACAGGAAACATCAGACCAAAAAAGGAGAGAAAAGGGGTGTGAACCAAATTCTAGAAAGTCTCTGACCATTCTTCCAAAAAGACACAAATATCCCTCCCCTCGTTTTTAATGTTCAGTGGAACAGTATAGAGAATTCAGAAATAAACCCAAATACCTACAACCAACAGATCTTCAACAAAACAGGCTGAAACCTTCACCAAGGAAAGGACATATTCAATAACTGGTGCTGGGAAAATTGATAGCTACATGCAGAAAAATGAAACTTGATCTCTATCTCTTACCATATACAAAAATTAACTCAAGATGGATTAAAGACATAAACATCAAACCTGAAACAATAAAAATTCTAGAAGAAAACCCAGGAAAAACTCTTCTGGACATTGGCCTAGGCAAAGAATTTATGACTAAGATATCAAAAGCAAATACAACAAAAACAAGAATATTACAAGTGAGACTTAATTAAACCAAAAAACTTCTGCACAGCAAAAGAGATAATTAACAGAGTAAACAGGCAACCTACAGAATGGGAGAAGATATTTGCAAACTGTACATCTGACAAAGGACTAATATCCAGAATCTACAAAGAACTCAAACAGATCAGCAAGAAAAAAGCAAATAGCCCCATGGAAAAGTAGGCAGACATCTCTCAAAGAGGATACACAAATGGCCAACAAACATATGAAAAAATATTCAACATTACTTATCATCAGGGAAATGCAAATGAAAACAACAATGAAATACCACCCTATACCAATCAGAATGACCATTAACAAAAAAATTAAAAGACAATAGATGTTGGCACAGATGAGGTGAAAAGGAATGCTTATATACTGCTGGTGGGAATATAAATTAACATAGTCTCTATGGACATCAGCCTGGAGATTTATCCAGCAGTCTCACCACCTGGTATCACCAAAGAAACAAGGGCATTATACACAAAAGACACCACACTTGTGTATTCATCCCAGCAAAGTTTACAATTGCAAGGATGTGGAATCAACCTAAGTGCCCACCACCTGAATAGTGAATAATGAAAATGTGGCATATATATCATGGAATACTATTCAGACGTAAAAAGAATGAAATAACGTCTTTTGCAGCAACCTAGATGGAATTGGAGACCATCATCCTAAGTGAAGGAACAGAGAAACAGAAAACCGAATACCAATGTTCTCATTTACAAGTGGGAGCTAAATTAAGGATCTGCAAAGGCATAGAGAATGGTAAAATGGACATTGGAGACTCAGAGGGGGAGGATGAGAAGTGGTATAGGGATGAAAAATTACCTATGGTACACTGTGCACGGGTGTTGGAGGTGGAAATGCTTAAGGCCCAAACTTCTTCACCACTAGACAGTGCATCCATGTAATAAAAAAACCATCTGTACTCCCTAAAGCTGTTGAAATAAAAAAGTTCAATTTCTTCATTTAAAGAAACCCCATATTTTAATTCCCTCACCTCCCACCCAGTGAGAAGTTGATTTGCAAACCATGTTCCTGCTTCTCCATTCTCTAGCCATAGAATAAAAGCTTGCCCTGCTTGACCCCCATTTTTGGCTTTATAATATTGGCTTCTCAACACCAGACAGGAAAGGACCCCATCTTGGGAGTGAAACAGACTGTGTTGATAACAATTCCCTGGCCTTCTGACATTTAAGCACCTAGCACCCAGCATGGGCGCAGAGTGGGCACCCAAATGTTTTTGAATAGGCACAGTGGCTGACACCTGTAATCCCAGCACTTTGGAAGGCCAAGGTGGGAGGATTGCTTAAGTCCAGGAGTTTGAGATTAGCCTTGGCAACACTTTACAAAAAAATCAAAAAAATTAACCAGGAGTGGTAGCACATGCCTGTAGTCTCAGCTACTTGGGTAGCTGAGGTGGAGGGATCCCCTGAGCCTGGAAGGTTAAGGCTGCAGTGAGCCATGTCCGTGCCACTGCACTCCAGTCGGGGCGACAGAGTGAGACCCTGACTCAAACACAAACAAACAAAAAACAGATTTCGGCTTCTTTTGCCAGGCTAGAACATCCTGGAACCACCTATTTTTTTTGAGTTGGAGTCTCACTCTGTCGCCCAGACTGGAGTGCAGTGGCCGCTCCCGGCCACCACAGCCTCGACCTGCTGGGCTCCAGCGATCCTTCCGCCTCAGCCTTCCAAGTAGCCGGAATTACAGGCATGTGCTCCCCATGACCGGCTGATTTTTTTATTTATTGTAGAGATGAGGTCTCGCTGCCCAGGCGGGTCTCGAACCCGCGGGCTCAGGCAATCCACTCACCTCAGCCTCCCAAAGACATGGGATTACAGGCTGAGCCACCGAGCCCGGCTGAACCACCTATTATTGGATCAGCTCACAAGCTAAGCACTCTGCCAGTGATGCCCCCCTCCCAGTGGAAACCTTCCATCATTCACAGCACACTCTGGCCCACCCCACCCCTGCACCACCACCGACACCACCGTGGAAATCAGTCTCTGCCACATCCTTCTACGGCTCTCCATGCTGCAAACCATCCTAAGGGCAGCACTGTCCTGCCTGGACAAGTGACTTATGTATGTACACGTATCCCACAACACTGGCAGCCTCACGTGGCCTCCATCTGCAGCTGGTTCGTCGATAAATCTCTGTGTACCTGTACTTGGCAGACAGAGGTCAATGTTTGAGTCCAGTGTTCCCTCCTCTTTGGACAAGAGAAAGGGATCTCTCTGGTCATTCTGATTGCCTCACCCCCACTTCTCTCTTCTGACCACTCAGAGCCCTGTGTAGGAGCTGCCCTTCAGAGAGGAAGAAATAAGAGATTATACTTGAGTTACAGCACTGAGGCACATAGATATTTACAGGCTGGGGTTGCTTATGGACTAGATGACTGTGACAGTTCTGCTTCCATCTCTTTGCTGTAGCCCCTCGACATGAGGCAGCCAAAGCAGCCATACCCATTCTCAGGTTCCTGAGAAGACCAGGAAGGTCTTCTCTACAAGCCTCCAACCCATGATGCTGACCATGAGTATAAGTCTCAGGCTTCTGGGCAGCTCAGGAGGCTGTTTGGTGTCTTACACGTGTAGCCTGACTCACCTGGGAGGAGGAGGCCAGATGTCACCTCACCCATCCCAGCACCAAGTCCTGTCCATGACTGCATTTTGCATCTACTCCGTTGGTAAGAATGGGCCATTCTGCTCACAGGTCTCTGGATGTAACTCCTTATTAGAGGTTGGGTTTTGCAGCTTACAGAGTAGACAGCTGCTTCGCAGAGGCCTTAAAAAAGCATTTGCGGGGGGCGGTGGGAGCATTGCTTTGTTAAACTCTGGTGTGTCAGTGTGGTTCTTTGAGCTATGGCCTTTATGTTTCCTAGCTTTGGCTTCCTCCCCTAATTTGGGGAGGTGAACCTCCTCTCTCTGTCTCCTTCCATCTCTCCAATTTACTTTCTAAATAAACTATGTTTTCTAATCTAAAAAACAGAAAAGGATTTGGGGGCGGATGTGGTGGCTCCTGCCTGTAATCACAGCACTTTGGTAGGCTGAGGCAGGAGGATTGCTTGAGGTCAGGAGTGTAAGACAAGCCTGGGCAACATAGCAAGATCCCATCTCTATTATATTTTTTTTAAAAAGGAATTTGGTCTGATTCAGGTAAGTAAATATTCCTGAGTCCCTTCTTTTCCTCCTCTTCATTTATTCTGAAACCCATAAGATTGAGAAGAAGCTGGGAGTAAGGGACAGACAGGCCCAGGAACCCTCTTGGACCTCATACCCCACACTTCAGACAGATAACCATGCCTTACATTTGTATAGTGATTAATATTTATTGTTTTCCTACATGACAAGCACTTTGCTGAGTACTTTACATACATTTCTTTTATTCAGTCCTCAAAAACAACAAAAGCCCACCAATAAAGTGAATGTGTCCAATATGTGAGGCCTAACTGAGATGCACAACACGAGACTGAATTATGTTCAATTTTCTGTATGTATGTTCTATAATTTTTTTTTTGAGTTGGAGTCTCACTCTGTCACCCAGGCTGGAGTGCAGTGGCACGCTCACGGCCACCCTAACGTCGACCTGCTGGGCTCCGGTGATCCTTCTGCTTCAACCTTCCAAGTAACTGGAACTATAGGCGCGCGCTACCACACCCGGCTACTTTTTTTGATTTATTGTAGAGAAGAGGGCTCATCAAGTCTCCCAGGCTGGTCTCAAACCCATGGGCTCAGGCAATCCCCTCACCTCGGCCTCCCAAAGTGCTGGGATTACATGCTGAACCTCTGAGTTCAGCCCTCTCCTATGATTTAAAAAGTCCTGTGAAATAAATGCTGTGATTTATTTATTTATATTTTTTTGAGTCAGAGTCTCACTCTATTGCCCAGGCAGGATTGCAGTGGCATGATTGAAAGGCTCCAGCCAGCCACGAGGAACCCGCCCCCTCCAAAGGCTAAGCCTAGGCGTGGCCCCCACCTAAAATGGCGCTCCTGCCTAAGAAGGCACCCGGACAAACTAACATGGAGGCTCAGACAAGGCTCTCTGGGTTCTTCCTCCACAACAAAGCCCACCGTTCCCACGCCCGCAAAAGCCCCTGCCAATCCCCAAAATACCTCACCTGCCAACCAATAGGTAACCGACAGGTCGCTTTAAATTTCTATAAAACCTGCCACACCCCTGCATCCATGCTGCAATCTTGATTCTCAGGTTCTGTAGCCACCGCGCTCACCCCCATTAAATCTATTGACCTTAAAGGGTATTGAGTCTCACTGTGCGCCACCGTGTTTCATTGGTACCTGTGACTCGGTCAGGTATTCTCGCCCTAAGGCGGGACCCCGTCCCAGCACTGGTGGGACTCACCCCTTAAGACCTTCGCCCATTCTCCTGAATGCCAAGGCTACATCCACCACTGGCCTTCCAATTGGTAAGCGTCCCCACACTGAAAACCTAAAACCTTGCCTGGGACAACCGGGGAAACTGGCCGTTGATCGTCCGGCAGCTCCTTCGGCCCCGGGCAAGGGGGGGCCACACCCCGCCTAGGTCTTTACGACCGCAGCAGACCCCTATCGGTTTTCCCTCAGCCGCTAGAGATTTCAAGCCTTCCCTCCATCTGGTTTTGGGTAACTTTCTTGTCAAAAATCCCGGTACCGGGTTGCCCTTAACCTCCTTGATTCTCCAGGAGAATCTGGGTCTACAATAACGACCTGTGACAACAGGCTTTATTGTAACCCTCCCATTCCTCAGTGGTTGCTTGTCCAAGGGACACCCTGACCAGTCCCCACTGCTAACATGGGAAACTCATCATCTCTTCCGGCCGACTCCCCCCTCAAGTGCCTCTTAAATAATCTCTCTACACTCTCCCTCACTCCC
>NW_007024731.1:0-637 GCF_000164805.1 Carlito syrichta
CTGGATTGCCTGAGCCCGCAGGTTCAAGACCTGCCTGGGCAACTTGGCGAGACCTCATCTCTACAATAAATCAAAAAATCAGCTGGGCATGGTAGCGCGTGCCTGTAATTCCGGCTATTTGGAAGGCTGAGGCGGAAGGATCATGGCACCTAGCAGGTCGAGGCTGTGGTGGCCGGGAGCAGCCACTGCACTCCAGTCTGGATGATAGAGTAAGACTCCAACTCAAAAAAAAAAACTTCTGAAAGAACACTGAAGCACATTTCTGATATGTGTGGAGTTGCAAATTGCTGATATGTGTGGAGTTGCAGTGTCAATCCTCCCCCAGCCCAGGACAAAGCTTGACCAGTGACTATTAAGATAGGAATATGAAAGCCTAACAATCTTGACTTGAATGAAACAACTCTGATACTTTACTCAGCTCTAGGGTTTTGTGAAGCTTTGCCTGAAATTTCTCTCCATGCTCGTCCTCTCCTCTTCCTTGTCCTGCTTCCTATACTTCATTATTTACCTCCCCTGAAGCCTTGATACATGCCTTCATATCAGGAACTTTTCTGGAAACCCAATCTAAGACATTCCATTTCAATATGGTACCCATACCTGAAAGTCACTTTCCAGGGACTCTGATTCTGAGTGCCTG
>NW_007024732.1:0-641 GCF_000164805.1 Carlito syrichta
CATCTACCAAGGTTAAACTTATTTTCTCAGACTCAGATGAACATGTGCCCTGGGTTATCATCGTTTCCCCAGTCCAGCAGCTAGCTCAGTGGCCAGCACTTTCAAGTCATCGTCTTGTTGAGTGTGGCCTTCCCTAGGGGCCCTCAGGATAAGTTGTTTTCCCATCAAGTGCACTAAACCGTGAGATAAAGGAACTCCCCTATCCCTCTAACTCTGCAGTCCCAGCTGTAGGGCCCGTCCACAAAACTGCCTCTGTGCCTCTCCTGTTAGGTTCATGGGATTACTCTGAGCATAGTCCAAACACATGTAACCACATCCTCCTGAACAAACTCTGGAGCGCTTCATTTTGGGATGTTCCTAACAGAAAAAAAATAAGTGCTCGAGTCGCTGGACACCTCATTTACTCACTGGATCATTGCACATTGTGCATGCCCACATCAAAACGTCACATTTCCCCCACAAAGATGTACAACTATCAAACATCCATAATAATTAAAAATAAAATAGAAAGTCTGCCATACATTCCCCATGTCTCATCATAGCACTGAGTCACTTCCTCAGTGTCTTCCCTGCACTCGACTTCTTGTTTCTGATCCTCCGAGACTTAGGATGTAATTGTGGTCCACAACACATTCTTCAAA
>NW_007024733.1:0-450 GCF_000164805.1 Carlito syrichta
CCTTGAACAAGGAAATGCAGGGTTGCCAAGATGGCAGCCATGGGCTGAAGCAAACAGAGTTTCGGTAATTAACGAAACAAAAAAAAACGTTCTGCCTGGCTAGGGGCAGGGCGACAAAACTATCATGGTAATTTAGTTTCTAATCTTAGCCTTAGGGGAAAGAGCTTTCGGGAACAAGAGCTGACTACCCAGTCTACCAGGAAATAGAAGTTAAAAAATATCTAGAAAGAAGTAAAACTTAAAAAGACAGATAAAAATAATTCTGCTATGCACTTTCCATCAGGTGTATTGAGATTTACTTATAAAAGTTTTACTGCCATATATGCTCACTGGTCACTAATCACATGCCAATATCATAGGTATAACTGATATCCTATGTCAGAGGCGATCTTCCAGATGGGCCTTTACAGGCCTCAGCCATGTAGCTATAGATGTTGGCTCCCCAACACA
>NW_007024734.1:0-776 GCF_000164805.1 Carlito syrichta
ACATGCTACTTAGGTGACTTAATCATCTGACTTATCTCGTTAGCTAATGAGCTGGCTAGCTGACTCTTCCAGCTGAGTTAACTCATTAGCTATCTACCTAGCTAGCTGACCACCCAGCTGACTTAACTGGTTTGCTAGCTAGCTAGCTAGCCCACTCAACGATCTGACTCAACCTGTTTGCTAAATAGCTAGCAAACTCTTCCAGCTGACTTAACCCATTAGCTAACTAGCTAACATCGTGACTCCACCTGCTGACTTATAACTTTAGTTAAGTAGCTAGCTAGATGTCTTAACCAGCTGACTAAATTAGAAAGCTGACTTAACTAGCTTACTTAGCTAGCTGACCATGTGGATAGCTGTCTTAACTGGGTGACTTAACTAGTTAGCTAGCTGACTTAACTACCTGAATTAAAGAGTTAGCTAACTATTTAACTAGCTGAACAACGAGCTGACTTAACTAATTGGCAAACTAGTTAGGTAGTCTTAAATACCTGACTTAAATAATTAACTAACTAGTGAGCTAAATGACTTAGCTAGCTGAACTACCTAACTAGCTACTTAGCTAGCTCACTTAGCTAGCTGACATAACTAGTAAGCTTATGAGATAGCTAAATGAATTAATGAGCTGGTTAATGCGTTAGATAACTGTCTTAACTGGTTGCTAAAGGAGTATAATAACTGACTTAACTAGTTGGTTAACGAGTTAGCTAGTTTACTTAACTTGTTGACTGATGAGTCGGCGACTAGTTAGTGGGGTTACATATTGGATGGCTTCT
>NW_007024735.1:0-1061 GCF_000164805.1 Carlito syrichta
CTAACTATCCAGCTAGCTAGTGAAATCAGCAAGCTAGAGAGTTAGACAGCTTGTTTGCTAGCTAGTTATGTCACCTAGATAGCCAGCTAGCTAGTCAGCTAGCTAGTTAGCTCTGCTAGCAAATCAGCTAGTTATTTAGCTAACTAGTTGACTAACAACTCAGCTATCTGGTCAGATAACAAGTGGGATCTCTCGCTTTCCATCAGGTCAGCTAACTAGCTGCCTTGCTCACCTGCAAACCGTTCAACAAACTAGTCGGCTCACTCGCCAGCCAACAGGTCAACTAAATTGTCAGCTCACTCAGAGACTAGCAGATCAGCTAATTTGTCTGCTTGCTCGCCAGCTAACTAGCTAAATCAGCTCACTGGTCAACTTGCTCGCCAGCCAACTAGTTAAGGCAGCTCACATGTCGAGTCACTCACTCGATGACTAGTTAAGCCAGCTCATTGGTTGGCTCATTCACAGGCTGACTAGTTAACTCTTCTGATAATTCGGCTGACTCATTAGCCGACTAAAGTCAGCTAACCAGTCAGCTCACTCAACGACTGACTAGTTTAGTTGGCTCACTGGCCAACCAAATTGTTGAGTCAGCTGACCAGACAACTCACTCGCCAGCTGACTAGCTAATTCAACTCACCGGTGGGTTCCCTAGCCGACTGACAAGTTAAGTAAACTAACCGGTCAGCCATCTAGCCGGTCAATTATTTAAGTCAGCTAACCAATTGGCCAATTAGTCAGCCAAGTGGTCAGCTGACAAGTTAGGTCAGCTAACATGTGAGCCGACTAGGTACGTCAGCTAAATAGTCGGCCAACTACTCAGCCGACTAATTAGGTCAGCAAACTAGCCAGCCAACTAGTTAACCGAGCTAACTTGTGGGCCAACTCGTCAGTCAACCAATTAACCCAGATAACTAGTCAGCCGAATGGAGGGCCGACTTGTGAAGCAAGTTAACAAGTCAACCGAGTAGGCAATCAATGTGTTAAACCAGATAAGTAGTTGTCCGCATCGTAAACCAAGTTAAGTAACCTAGCTAACTAGTTACACAATTAAGACAGCTAGT
>NW_007024736.1:0-631 GCF_000164805.1 Carlito syrichta
TAACTACCTTATTGTCTAGACGGCTAGACAGCTTGTTTAAATAGCTAGCTACCTGACTGACTAACTGCCTAGGCAGCTGACTAGCTAGCTGGTGGCCTGGTCAGGGGTCTAGCCAGTTGGCTTAAAGAGCCAGCCACCCGACTGGACATTGGGATAGACAGTCGGCTTAACTGGCCAGCCACCCTGGTGGTCAACCGACTAGCCAGCCAGCTTAACTAGCTGGCCACTTATCTGACCAGACTACTTATCAGCCTGCTTAACTTGCCAGCCACCTAGCTAGCCAGTCGGCTAACCAGCTGACTTAAGTAGCTGACTTAACTAGATCGCCTGCTTTCTAGCCAGTTGAACTAACTAGCTTGCTACATAGCTAACCAGCTGGCTATCCAGCTGAATTTCTTGGTGAGTTATCTAGCTAGCCTGCTGTCTAGACAACTAACTTAAATAGCAAGCTACCTAGGTAGCCAGGGGACTAGTCATCTGACATAACTTGGTCACTTAAAATATATAGACAGCTGGCTAGACAGCTGACATAACTAGCTAACTAACTAGATAGCATGCTGGCTTGCCAACTGACTTAATAGCTGAATTAACTAGCTAGCCAGCTTGCTAACCAGCTGACTTAATTGCCTAA
>NW_007024737.1:0-479 GCF_000164805.1 Carlito syrichta
AATGTTCACAGCACAAGATGTAGGTCTGAAAAGAGTGTATAGTGCCAGAGTTCCTTTCCAATGTCTCAACTGAATGTGTTTACAAGTGCATATAGGAAAACCTGTAAGAAAAGAAACGAAATGCTCACAGTGACTCCCTCTGCAGGTTAGAAATACAGGTGAATGCTGTTTGCTTTTTTATGCTTTGTCATATTTTCCAAAGTATCTACAATGAACAAATATTTCTTTTTTGGTTTGTATAATATTATTATTATAAAAATATGCTTATTGGTTCTTCCAAAAAAAAAAAAAAACAAAAATGAGAAAAAGCTGGAGGCTTCAAAGGCAAAGTTATCCAGTAAAAATGAGTGACCTTGGGAAGCAAGCAGTGTCCTTGACTATGGGCACTTTGACAAAGACTAAATGATGACCAAGTGGTACATCCTAAAGAATCAAACAGAAGTTATGTCTAACTTTTTAAATCCTTTTAATGCAAGAAT
>NW_007024738.1:0-487 GCF_000164805.1 Carlito syrichta
AATTAGCAATAAGCACACTTTTCTGTTTGCTTCTATAGCACATTGCTTGGACTTTTATTTAGTATAATATGTATACTCTCTTATGTCACCATTTATACGTCTCATGTGTCTCTCTAATTTGCATGCTACTTTAAAGTAGCTATCTTACTTTGTTTATCTCTATATTCCCAATGTTTAATAGAATTGCTTCACCTGTAGACAGTCTTGATAATTGCTGAATGGGTATATAAATGGCTAGGAGCGGTCTATCTCTTGAAGTTATAAGCTACAGGAAAAACAACTCAGACTATTGTCATGTTCAACAGAGAATGGCAGGGGAGGGGAAGAGAAGGAGCAAAGGCAAGACACATAGTGTATTTGCACATAAAGTCAATTTTAGCAGTAAAATTAAGCCATAGAGCAGATAATTCACTAGATTTTTAATGACTGGCCATATATCTAGATGTTAAATAAGGCTTTCATTAATATGCTGAGAATCTATACCATA
>NW_007024740.1:0-778 GCF_000164805.1 Carlito syrichta
AACTTACCATCCTCTCCATTGAACTCTTTATTGCAGACTTATTGCTTCCATGTGTTAAAAAGCGGTCACTGCACTCCAGTCTGGGTGACAGAGTGAGACTCCAACTCAAAAAAAAAAAAAATCGGCTGAGCTCGGTGGCTCAGCCTATAATCCCAGCACTTTGGGAGGCCGAGATGAGTGGATTGCCTGAGCCTGCGGGTTCGAGACTCGCTTGGGCAACTTGACGAGACCTCACCTCTACAATAAATCAAAAATTAGCCTGGTGTGGTAGCGCGCACCTGTAGTTCCAGCTACTTGGAAGGCTGAGGCGGAAGGATCGCAGGAGCCCCGCAGGTCGAGGCTGCGATGGCCGGGAGGGTTCACTGCACTCCAGTCTGAGTGACAGAATGAGACTCCAACTAAAAAAAAAAAAATCAAACCTTTAAGCCAACCACATCCCTAAAATTTTTGGCACACTTATTAAGCACTGAATCCAGAGGGGGGAAAACCATTTTATTATTATTATTATCATACAATTCTATCAGACTCAGGATTTATTTCATCATTATGGGAATGTGTTAGAAATTAATAATAAAAGTTTGTTTCTGTAATGCTTTTTAAAATATCATGCTATCTAAAGCTGCTAAAAAAAAAAACCCACCAAGTACTTGGTCTCAATATATAAACACGTAATGCCTATGCTAAACACTGCATTCTAGAACATAAAATATTCATTAACGGGGGGAATATTAAAATGGATTTTTTTGCACATTAAATTTTTTTTGAGAGCTATGATTAC
>NW_007024741.1:0-715 GCF_000164805.1 Carlito syrichta
TAGTGGATTCACTTCCACTTGGCTCCTTTCCATCTTTGGATGATGTCCCTTCGACCTGGTCACAATGTTCTGAAGTCCAGTATACATGGCAAGCCTTTTTGTAAAAGTTTTGATTGATAGCACCAGCTAAGGTCTCTGCCAGCAGTCTGTATCAACTTCCAGACATTTGAGTGAGCAAGCCTTCAGATGTCCAGTTTCCAGCCTTTGAGTCTTTCACCTGAGACTGGACATCATCGAGCAGAGGCAAGCTATCACCATGGTGTTCTTACTGGATTTTTGGCAACCAGATTTGAGAGAATAATATATGATTGCTTAAGCCACTGATTTTTACAGCTATGATCATTGGAATAACTAGCGAGGTCTGTATATGCAATGTCCTGGGATCATAATGATGAATGTTTCTTATCAAAATCACATGCTAGCTGGGCTCAGTGGCTCAGCCTGTAATCCTGCGCCTTTGGGAGGCTGAGGTGAGTGGATTATTTATACATGATAATGATCTTACTGATAGCCATTGAACTTGAAATTCAACTGCATTATCATACAGGATAAAAATATATTTTTCATACATTTGAGACCCGCCTGGGCAGCAAGACCTCATCTCTACAATAAATCAAAGAATCAACCAGGCGTGTAGTGCATGCCTGTAATTCCGGCTACTTGGAAAGCTGAGGTGGAAGGATGGCCAGAGCCCAGCAGGTCAAGGTTGCAGTGG
>NW_007024742.1:0-546 GCF_000164805.1 Carlito syrichta
AACTGGGGAAGCTTATAAAGGTGTAGTCCAACATTTATTCTTTTGTTTTACACAGCTGGATATTCCTTACATTAAAAAATGATAATGTTCCTGCTTATGCATCCAAACCTTTTCAGTCGTTTTGTACCGAGTTTGGCATCTCTCATTCTACAGGAATTCCACATAATCCTCATAGTCAAGCTATCGTCAAAAGCCCACCAAACATTAAAATATCAAATAATTACATTGTGGTAAGGGGAATTCAAATATAGTTCTCCCCATCATATCGTTAATAACTCCATGTTTTTAATTAATCATTTCCAATTGGACTCTCAAGAGCATTAAGCTATGATAAGCCTTTGGTCTCCTGAAAAAAACTGTTAAACCAATGTTAAAATGGGTAGATCTTATAGGTCAATGGAAGGTGCCCAATGTCCTTTTAACATGTGGGAGAGAATATATTTGTGTATTTCCCCCAGTGCTTATCCTCCCTTTTTGGGGTACAGGAAACGACTAATTAGACATTGACCCAGTCCTCCCACCCCCCATCAATGTACAGCCAGATGA
>NW_007024743.1:0-686 GCF_000164805.1 Carlito syrichta
TAGCTTTTGTATATGGTGAGACCAACCTGCCAACAACTAACTAAGGTAATAGAATAATGAATCATTTGGGACTAGAGTTATTTAAAAGTTCCTATAAAGTACACCTACATCTGCAGTTCTAGCAAATGCCACTGACTTTCTGCAAACATGGCTGTTGGCATATGGGGGGGCAGGGTGGGACAGTTGGACATATCCCTACACTGAGGCCTCTCTCATTTAAGCCTGCAGTTCCAATGTGGGCTGAATGATGGAGTCAACTAGTATCCCCTCTGGTACTGTTTTTCTGAAAAAAGTTAATTTCTGAGGCCCTCAGACTGGATAAGTGTCTCCTACTCCATAGAGAAAGTATTCTCTCCAGGCATTGAAACTGCCTACATAAAATTACCTTATGTCCTGACCCCGGAGGAGGGGCAAGCCTAGTCAGTCTATTCTTTTTTTTTTTTTTAATCAAGATCTCGCTCTGTCATCCAGGCTGAAGTACAGTGGCACCATCATGGCTCACCAAAGCCTTGACCTTCTAGGCTCAGGCGATCCTCCTACCTCAGCCTTCTAAGTAGTCTTCTACGTACTACAGGTTCGTGCCACCACACCCAGTTAATTTTTTTTTTTTTTTATAGACAAGGTCTCACTATGTTGCCCAGGCTGGGTCTTGACCTCCTGGGCTCAAGCAAACCTCTTGCCTCAGT
>NW_007024744.1:0-747 GCF_000164805.1 Carlito syrichta
CGGCACACACCACCACACCTGGCTAACTTTTAAACTTATTTTTTTAGAGAAAAATATAGAAAATTTTAAAGTCTTACTGTGTAGCCTGCAGTGGTCTCAAACTCCTGGGCTAAAACACTGTTCCTGTCTCAGTGTCCCGAAGTGCTAGAATTACAGGTGTGAATCACTGTGCTCAGTCACATGATTGACATCTCCCAGGTCTAAAGATGAGACTTTGGTTAACTTGAGTTTGGTGCCAGGTACCAGCATTGATGCTTAAGATTCAGTAGGAGTTGGTGCCCTTTTTTAGATGAGTAGATGTACCTAAGTGTCAAAACTCTGCAATGTAGCAATACATTGGTTAGTAAACAATATTTGATAAAGACATTTTTTAATGGGGCTGATGGGATGCCTTAAATAATGTCTAATTATCAGGCTGGAAGTGGTGATACTGGAGTTTATTACTTAATTGGAAGCTGGAAAAAGATTCTACTCCCTTGCAGTGATTCATTTGTATAGTTTGGGTAAGACCCCAGCATTTGTTTTTCAGAATGTTTTTAAACATATTTAAAAGGCTCAAAACATTTTATTAAAACACAATCAAAGGTCATAGTAAAATAATAGTCATGCATTTAATCAGAGTGATGATCAAAAGATTTTAAGAACAGTATAGAAATTTTAACCCTTTTAATTGCCTTCATAAATGCCCCTCACCAGTCAATTCACGTCTGACTCCACTCCGGGCTACTGCGATTCTTCTCAGCCAGG
>NW_007024745.1:0-782 GCF_000164805.1 Carlito syrichta
GCATGCCTGTCTTTATCACCTATCCGAGGGCATGGCAAGAGGATAACCAAAGCCCAGCCAATGTAGGCCACTGTAGCCAAGCGCGGGCCACTGCACTTCAGCCTGGATGACAGAGAGGGATTCCAACTAAGAGTAATAATACCAACCAGGCTCGGTGGCTCAGCCTGTAATCCCATGCCTTTGGGAGGCTGAGGTGAGTGGATTGCCTGAGTCTGCAGGTTCGAGACCCGCCTGGGCAGCAAGACCTCATCTCTACAATAAATCAAAAAGTCTTCCGGGCATGGTAGCACAAGACTGTAATTCCAGCTACTCAGAAGGCTGAGGCAGAAGTATCGCCAGAGCCCAGTCGGTCGAGGCTGTGGTGGTCGGGAGCAGCCACTGCACTCCAGTCTGGGTGATAGAGTGAGACTCCAACTCAAAAAAAAAAGAATTATAATACTAACCACCACCACCATAAAACCAGTCAGAACATTTGGGACTCAGACTAGCATCCCAGTCCTTCGGAGGCAAAGGCGAGTGGGTGACCTGAGCCTATGGGTTTGACACCAGCCCAGGACCCAAGCTGAGATCTCGTCTCAGCCATAAAAAGTAGTCCAAAGATTAACCATGCATGTAGGTGCAGGCCTGTGTTTCACGTCACTTGGGGGGCCGAGGCAGAACGATCACCTGAGCCCAGCAAGTGGAGTCTGTGATGACTGTGAGCATGCCCCTGTGCTTCAGCTTGGGCGACAGAGTGGATTCTGACTCCAATAATTATTATCACCACCACCCATACCACCACC
>NW_007024746.1:0-533 GCF_000164805.1 Carlito syrichta
TGACTCGACTAGCAGCTCCCAGGACAAACCTCATCCCTAATCCCAGGCCTCTGCTGGCCTAAAAACTCTTGCGCACATGCAGGCAGAGCCTTGGGTATCAGCCCCTCAACCCTCACGCCTCCATCCTTCATTAGCATTAGCGGGAGACAGGAGATGCCAGAAGTCAGATGTGCAACTCAGGAAGGGGGAAGCAGGAAAGAGAGCACAGCAGTAGCCAGGAGTCTTGGGAAACTGCACCACTGAGGTATGTGTGTGCACGTGTTGGAGTGTGTGTGTGTGCTTGCATTGGCGCCTCGGGATATGTATGTGCGTAAGTAGTTGTGCTCATATCTGTGTGTGTCAGTGTGTTTAGGGAAGGGGTTGTATATGCGCCCATGGGTGTGTGTGTGTGGTGAGGGTAAGACTAAATGGCATAGGGGAAAGCTGTCAAACAACCCGAAAGCCTTTATAGGTAGAAAAGCACTAGCAATCATGAGCAAAAGAAATCCCTCTAAACACCCGGGGTCTATAGGTGAGTGCTAGGGGGAAAGGCA
>NW_007024747.1:0-371 GCF_000164805.1 Carlito syrichta
TAATTAAATACATCAACAGATGTCAAAACAAAAACCACATGATTATATCATTAGATGCAGAAAAAACTTTTGATAAAATCCAGCACCCCTTCCTGATAAAAACCCTCGAACATCTAGGCATATGAGGAACATACCTCAAAATAGTAAAAGTCATTTACGAGAAACCCAAAGCCAGTATACTCCTAAACGGACAAAAATTGGAACCATTTCTCCTGAAAACTGGAACAAGACAAGGATGCCCACTCTCACCCCTCCTGTTCAACATAGTATTGGAAATCCTGGCTCGAGCAATCAGAGAAGAGAAGGCAATCAGGGGTATCCAAATAGGAAAAGAGGAATCAAATTATCTCTCTTTGCAGATGATATGATTG
>NW_007024748.1:0-633 GCF_000164805.1 Carlito syrichta
CCAACTCCATACACAAATGAATGCTCTTCTCTTCTTTCCTTTTTTTTTTTTGAGTCAGAATCTCACTATCTCATCCAGGGTGGAGGGTGGTGGCTCGCTCCCAGAAACTGCAGCCTCAGTCCACCAGGTCCCAGCGAGTCTTCCACCCCATTCTTCTGGGGAGCCGGGACCACAGGTATGTGCCACCATACCTGACTCATTTAGGAAGGAGGGTAGAGATGAAGTCTCAGTGAGTTGCCCGGGCATGTCTCAGACACACAGGCTGTGGCTGGCCACTGGCTTCAGCCTTCCAAAGCACTGGGATGATTAGGTTGAGCCCCCAAGGCTGGCCTCGAACCTTCATTGAAAATAAATCAGGAGCCGGGCTCGGTGGCTCAGCCTGTAATCCCGCGCCTTTGGGAGGCTGAGGTGAGTGGATTGCCTGAGCCCGCGGGTTCGAGACCCGCCTGGGCAGCGAGACCTCATCTCTACAATAAATCAAAAAAATCAGCTGGGCATGGTAGCGTATGCCTGTGATTCCGGCTACTTGGAAGGCTGAGGCGGAAGGATCGCCGGAGCCCAGCAAGTCGAGGCTGCGGTGGCCGGAAGCGGCCATTGCACTCCAGTCTGGGTGACCGAGTGAAACTCCAACTC
>NW_007024749.1:0-689 GCF_000164805.1 Carlito syrichta
TGGGTATGGGAGTTTTCATATATAGGAAACTTCATGACTCTTGCGAAAGATGAATAAGGAATCTGGGCAACATGGGTCTCAATACCAAAAATCTACAGTGCATCTTGCTAAGGGCTAAATAAGATCAGGGCTTCGAGCACCCCTCATGTTTTAGAGCTATTTGTTATGTGGATATTATGAATCAATCATTCCTGGACTCGAGAAACACTCTGGTTCTCTTGATAGTTGTGAACGAGAATCTGGCACAAGAAGTCCATTTAGATACTCGGAACCTCTGAGCCCAGATACAGGACACAAGAAATTCTCTCGGATTTTTTGTATGTAAGCTCTGACCTCAGTGTTACCTCATACTCCAGAAACTTCAGTGGCTCCACTGTTCGTTATTAGGACTTTGGGTTTAGGTGTTCAATTTTTTTTAGAGGTATTATTGGGAGGGAACAAGGAATCTTAGATTCCACGTCCCCAGGCATATTCTTGTCATCTTTCTATGGGTATACAAGAGTCTGGACTTCCAGGCCAACAGGAAACATCTCGTAGCTTTGCTTAGAACAAAATAGGAATCTGGGTCACTGTGTCCCTTGAAAGTTGCTATGGGCTTTACTAAGATTTATTTTTGATGACTGAGTTGAGGTCTCGCCAAGTATCCTGGGCTGGTGTCGAACCCATAGGCTTAGGACATCCACTAGTCT
>NW_007024750.1:0-714 GCF_000164805.1 Carlito syrichta
TCAATTCACTACTATCTTTTCTCTTTTTTTAACCAAAACTTGAGCTGGATACTATGAGGAAACAGTCCCACTGATGGTTCCAGTCGTCTGAATAGCAAGATGAGGAAGGTTTCCACAGGAGAAGAAGGATTTGTTAAGGCTACTAAATGTTACAAAGGAAGGTTGGAGATGCTTTCCGAGTGCCAATACCAAGAGAAAAGGCAAGGAATAAAATCACCATCAACATCAAGGGATCCTGATGATAGAGATGCTGAAATGGTAACCCTTAAGTCTATCTACATCCTCCTAGGAAAGTCATAGCCCACTGTATAAGACAGTGGGTATGTGACTTCTGCCTTTGATCCTCTCTCTTCCACACAAAAAGTCACATTTTATAAGGTCCTTCAGTGTAGTGTTGTAGAGCACTAATCTGCTAAACCATGTTTGTTCACTCTTGATTTCACTTTTAAATTATTTACTCTTGAGTACATAATTTCACAAAAATGGAAAAGGGTTTTAAAAACATGGGAGCATGAAGACAGGTCAGAAAGAAGATGAAGCATATGTCTAGGATGTTTTGATTTTCCTTAACTTAAATTCCCCCTATCTCCACAATTGTACAGGGTAGATTGAAATAACTGCTGTTACCTGACACAGAGCTCAACAGTTTTTATATATATTATAGCATTTTGTTTTCACCTGAATATAATTTATCATTTGCAAATTTTAATTTGT
>NW_007024751.1:0-468 GCF_000164805.1 Carlito syrichta
ATTCTTGGTTTTTATGAAGAAGGGAAGAAAAGACAAAAGGTGAAAAAACCCAAGGAAAATTAAAGCCTGAAAGAGACTTGAGTGTTTGCAATGCTGATCTTCACGAAACTTAGAAAAGTGCATATCGAATGTAAGGAGGTTTTTATACTCCCATTAAGAAGTGATGGGTATTACTTTGTTTCTGCTTATAATGAACATGACCACTTTATTGTATTGTATTGTAGTATGCACTGGGTGTTTTCAATCTCACAGTCTCAAGTAAAGACAACACCAGAGAAACACAGCTATTATACCAAAGGGAGTCCCAAGCTTTACTTGTACGATGACCACTTGTCTACCTAATCCTGAATTGTACACCATATCTTTAAAATAAATAAAAATAAATTTTAAAAAAGGAAAAAAAAAAAAAAAAAAAAAAAAAAAAAAAAAAAAAAAAAAAAAAAAAAAAAAAAAAAAAAAACCCCCCCA
>NW_007024752.1:0-632 GCF_000164805.1 Carlito syrichta
AACACTTCCCTAGCATTTGGGGTCTAAGGTTGCACCCAGGATCCACCAAGAAGGACTGAACACAAACTCCAAGACAACTATCAGTACCACCAATATATTCTGTTGTGGTATGTGACTTCACGTGCACAATCAGGTGCTTAAAGAAAACTAGATATTTCTTCCAAAAGACCCATGTGAAGTTCTAGAATGGGGTATTTCAATCCACTTCTTAATATGACTTTTTGCAACTGTGATAATTTGCACTCTAAAAATAAATTAACGATAAGTATAGTGGCCAGTACTTACGGTGTTACATTTTATCTCGTGTATTCATTTTCACCAATCACTATTAAATTCCATCTCCCGGGCAAGGAAACCAGGATGGAGGAACATGTCAAGGTCAAATAGCTTCACACGTAGCCAGGTGAGATTCAAACCTGACTACAAAGCCCATGACAAAGTCACTCTATTAAGAACAGCGAATTTCGCAGCAACCTGGATGGAATTAGAGTTTATAACACTGAGTGACCTCTCACAAAAACAAAGTTCTGAGCATCACATGTTCTCACTCATAAGTGGACCTTGAACAACTACCGTAATACTATATGAAAAGGATTGACAGTGGCAGGAAACTATGGGGGGGAGGGGAAGGA
>NW_007024753.1:0-599 GCF_000164805.1 Carlito syrichta
ACCGTCAGTCATTTTCTTATAGTATTACATTGGATGTTCAAGGTCCATTATATGAGTGAGAACATGTGATATTCTGATCTTTGTTTACTCAGTATTATAGACTCTAGTTCCATCCAGGTTGCTGCGAAATTCATGATTTTGTTCTTTTTTATGGCTGCGTAGTATTCCATCGTGTATATGTACCACATTTTTTTAATCCAGTCCTCTTTTGATGGGCAGCATGGTTGTCTCCAGGTTCTTGCTATTGTGAACAATGCTGCGATAAACATACGTGTGCAGGTATCTTTTTTATAGAGTGATTTGTGTTCTTCAGGGTATATTCCCAGCAGGGGGATTGCAGGGTCATATGGAAGGTCAATTTTTAGAGCTTTTAGGAATCGCCACACTGCTTTCCACAGAGGTTGCACTAGATTACACTCCCACCAACAGTGTAGAAGTGTTCCCTTTTCACCACACCCTCTCCAGCAACTGTTATTTTTTGAGTTGTTGATAATTACCATTCTGACTGGAGTTAGGTGGTATCTCAGTGTGGTTTTGATTGCTTCTCCCTGATGATTAGTGAGGTTGAGCATTTTCTTCATGTGTTTGTTGGCTTTCTC
>NW_007024754.1:0-693 GCF_000164805.1 Carlito syrichta
CAGATGAGTGACTACCTCAAGAGGCCTAACCTAAGAATAATCGGACTCCCTGAGGCAGAAAGAGAAACAGAGACCACATTGGAACAAACTTTCCACGATATCATTCAAGAAAATTTCCCTCATCTAATCAGTGATACAAAAATTCAAACACAAGAGATTCAGAGAACCCCCACAAGACAACAAATGAGAAGACCAACTCCTAGACACATAATAATTCGCCTAAATAAAGTAGGCACAAAAGAAAAAATCCTAAAGGCAGCAAGAGAAAAAGGCCAGATCACCCACCATGGAAGACCAATCAGAATAGCAGCAGATTTATCTGCAGAAACCCTGCAGGCTAGGAGAGCTTGGAGCCCTATCTTCAAAGTCCTAAAGGATAAACAATTTCAACCAAGAATAACCTACCCAGCCAAGCTAAGCTTCATCAGTGAGGGAGAATTAAAATCTTTCCCAGATATCCAATCCCTAAGAACTTATGCAGCCACAAAACCATCACTACATGAAACACTTAAGAAAGTACTAAACACAGAAGAAAAGGAAAAAAGAACAACGTTCTTCACAAGAGTACAGGGAAAAGAATAAAATATACACGAACCAACCCCAAAACCAAAAGAAAGACAAAAAAAAGAAAAAACCAAGTGGAAGAACAATAACTCAATAAGAACTCCATGATAGGGATGACTCTCACATTTC
>NW_007024755.1:0-769 GCF_000164805.1 Carlito syrichta
CGCAGTGGCCGCTCCCGGCCACCACAGCCTCGACCTCCTGGGCTCCAGTGATCCTTCTGCCTCAGCCTTCCAAGGAGCTGGAACTACAGGCACGTGCTACCATACCCGGCTCATTTTTGATTTATTGTAGAGATGAGGTCTCGCCAAGTTGCCCAGGAGGGTCTTGAACCCGCGGCTCAGGCAATCCACTCACCTCAGCCTCCCAAAGGCACGGGATTACAGGCTGAGCCACCGAGTCCCGCTAAGTTTAAATTTTTTAATCTCATTATGATACAAAATAATTGTACATATTTATGGGGTACATGTGGTATTCTGATACATGCTTACAATGTGTAATGATCAAATCAGGGTAATTGGGATATTCATCACCTCAAACATTTATCATTTCTTTGTGCTGAGAACACCCCAAATCTAGCTATTTTATTTATTTATTTATTTATTTATTTATTTATTTATTTATTTTTTGAGGCCAAGAGATTTATTAGAGCAGCGGCTACAGAGAGAGGGTCTGTAACCGCCTGGTAGGGGAGGGAGAGTGAGAGAAATCTAGCTATTTTAAAATACACAATAAATTATTGATAACTATAGTCACCCTACTGTGCTATCAGACATTAGAACTTATTCCTTTTATCTAACTGTATTTTTGTACCCATTAACCAACCTCTCTTCATCTCTCCTTCCTAGCCTCTGGTAAACACCATTCTACTCTCTATCTCCGTGAGATAATTCTTTTGTTGTTGTTGTTGTTTTGTAGTTCCCACATATGAGT
>NW_007024756.1:0-728 GCF_000164805.1 Carlito syrichta
GTAATCCTCCTACCTCAGCTTTTGTAGTGGCTGGGATGACATGCACCTCAACCCAAGACCCCCTGTTTTGATGGGTGCAGAGACGTGGTCTCCCTGCATGGCCCCGGCTGGTCTTGGACTCCTGGGCTCCTCCATACTGCTGCTTCAGTCTCCCAGAGTGCAGGAATTCCAGGTGTGGGCTGCCAAACCAGACCTTCTGTTTCATTTTTGATGAAAGATTGAGGCTGGGTTTGGGGGCTACCTCGTCATCTTGTTGCTTTGGGAGGCCAAGACCAGTGGCTGAAATGAGCCCTCGGGCCAAGACCTGCTTGGGCACCTCAGTGAGATCTCTTCTCTACCCTCCATCCCAAATGAACCAGGTGTGGTGGCCTGTGCCTGTCTTTCTGGATCCTCAGAAGTTCAAGTAAAGGCTCTCCAGAGCCCGGTGCACCAAGTCTGCAGTGGTCAGGTGGGAGCCACAACCCTCCAGGCTGCGTGACAGAGTGAGACTCCCACCCAAAGAAAAAAGGGAAAAAGGAAATAAAAGAAGAGCATCCATATGTGTAAGGAGTTGGATCATAATGAACAGACATCATTTGGGAAGCAGGCCTGAGTCTTGGGCCTATAGTTTCTGAAAGATGGTGAATCAGCACACAATCGGACTGTGGCTTTGTGATGCCAAGGTGGGGGACCCCTGGAGACCGGGATTTAGACCAGCCTGGGCCACGTAGCAAGACCTCATCACTCTC
>NW_007024757.1:0-735 GCF_000164805.1 Carlito syrichta
ACCTGATTCAGATGTACCTATATTTGCTATAAGAACCTAAGTAATTATTAGAAAATCCTTCTCTTTTCTGTGGGATTGTTAGAAAGCTGATCATACCTTGGTACTCAGTTGCATTTCAGATCACCAATAATTTGTGAATGTGGTCATCAGAGAAAACCACAATTCTCTAACGATACTGTCCTGCCTAGAGGCCTGGCCCAGAGTAGGAGAGGCTGTGTTGGTCTCCTGGATTTGTTTGCTGTAGACTCCTCTGACTTAGAGGCAGAATCCACAGTGGGAAAGACCAGAGTCTTTGCAGTAGGTACCCTTCACTCAGCCTCTTGTCATCTGGGTGACCTTCACTATGTGTATTAGTTCCCTCTTGATGCATCACAGATGGCAGGAAAAATGGAGGCTCAACACAGCACAAGTGTATCATCTCACATCTTCCAGGTGCAGGATTGTGGGTGTGGTTCAAATGGGTCCTCTGCTCTGGGTTCGGCCTGCAATTCTCACTGGAATGTGGAAAAGAAATTCTCTCTTTTCCAAGCTTCTGCAGGCTGATGGCGGAATTCAGCCACTTGCAGCTGGAGCACTGAAGCCCTATTCCCTCTTTCCTGTCAGCTCAAAAAAAAAAAAAAACAAAAAAAACAAACCTTGCCCATAAAACTCCCACAGATGTATTTACCTATAACCAACTTTCAAATGCATGAAGTTACAGAAACCTCTTCATGTACACTCTCACATTTTATATTA
>NW_007024758.1:0-1107 GCF_000164805.1 Carlito syrichta
GACAGCTGACTCTTCGGGGGACGCCCCATTGAGTCTGACTGTTCCTCATGGGGGGCTTATCTTCTCTGCCGGCTGATTTTCCTCTCAAATGCCTTTTAAACAATCTCTCTACTCTCTTTCTCCTAATATCAAGCCCAAACGCCTAATTCGCCTCTACACACACAAGACTGGCCAACATATACCTTAGACAACCAAAATCAGTGCCATATATAACTTCTGTGAGCGTTCAAAATGGCGGGTAGAAATTCCCCATGTTCCGTCCCTTTCTCTCTTCCATAAACACTCCCTCTGCAGCTACTCTCTTTCCCTTTGTCCTTCATGTGTCTCTGTTTCCTCCTCCAAACTTCCCTTCCCCCACCACAAACACTGTAAGGCTCCTCCCGGCAGCTTGCTCCTCTCCCATCTCGGATTTCAATCCTGCAGAGGAGCCCCCTCCTTCCTCTTCAACTCCACCCACTTCTCCAGCAATTCAACCTCTGTGCCCTCCCCTTTCAATCACCTCCCAGTATAGCCCTCTCTGACATTGCAGCAGTTTACAAATATTATTTAAACTCTGTGAAAGACAACTCTTTTGGCTATGTATTTTATCTCCCAGTCACCACCAAGTATTAGGCACAAACTCCAAAAATTAAAAAAGGGCCCACAAACCCCTCAATTAGAGTTATTGGACACGGCCTTTAAAATCTTTACCAACCAAAAGGAGGAAAAAATGCAGGACCACCAAAATAAGCAGAAAACACTTCAGCTTTTATCTACCACTTTAAACAAAAAGCCACCACTGATAATCTTTCACCCCAGATGGCCAATAACAGAAGGGGTACACAGCCCCCTTCCCAGGTTTGTTTCCGATGCTGTCAAAATGGGCATATGGCCAAAGACTGTCAAGCCCTGCCCACTAACAAAATCCTGTCCCAAATGCAAACAGCATGGACATTGGGCTCATGATTGCCTTGTTCGCCTAGCCGGAGGAGAGCACATGGCCCAGAGGCTTGCTGTAATTAAGGGACACCAGGCATCTCAGAACTAAATCTCTTAGGCTTGCTCCAGTCAGGTTGGCTCACCCCTAACTTGATAGCCCCAATGTCTTTGTAACAACCATTAAACCAA
>NW_007024758.1:1127-3467 GCF_000164805.1 Carlito syrichta
AACTACAAAAAGGTGTTAATAAACAAGCTAACTAAGACAGAATAAAAAGGTTTTTCAAAAACCAGATAAAATCCAGCAGTGTTTTTAAGTCGCCTCTCCAAGGCATTGCAGCAGTTTACAAATATTAATTTAAACTCTGTGGAAGGACAAACTCTTTTGGCTATGTATTTTATCTCCCAGTCACCACCAGGTATTAGGCATAAACTCCAGAAATTAAAAGGGCCCACAAACCCCTCAATTAGAGTTATCAGACACGGCCTTTAAAATCTTTACCAACCAAAAGGAGGAAGAAATTCAGGACCACCAAAATAAGCAGAAAGCACTTTAGCTTTTATCTACCACTTTAAAAGAAAAAGCCACCACTGATAATCTTTCACCCCAGATGGCCAATAACAGAAGGGGTACACAGCCCCCTTCCCAGGTTTGTTTCCGATGCTGTCAAAATGGGCATATAGCCAAAGACTGTCAAGCCCTGCCCACTAACAAAATCCTGTCCCAAATGCAAACAGCATGGACATTGGGCTCATGATTGCCTCGTTCGCCTAGCCGGAGGAGAGCACATGGCCCAGAGGCTTGCTGTAATTAAGGGACACCAGGCATCTCAGAACTAAATCTCTTAGGCTTGCTCCAGTCAGGTTGGCTCACCCCTAACTTGATAGCCCCAATGTCTTTGGAACAAACCATTAAACCAACCAAGCCTAGGGCGAAAATATCAGTAGCTGGCAGGGTTATATCATTTGTTATTAATATGGGGGCTGCATGCTCAGCTCTACTTAAATTCCTGGTCCACTCCCTCCTTCACCCTTTTTGGTTGTGGGGTTACAGGGCATTATATCCAGGCCCCTCACTATGCCATTACTTCCATGTGTTCTGAGAGATAAAATATTTCAACACTCTTTCCTTGTTATGCCAATATGTCCAGCTCCATTATTATAAAGGGACATTATGAAAAAAATTAAAACTCACACCACTGTGCCTTTTGGGTGCCTTTTCTATAGCTTTAGATTTCCCTAATAATTCCACATTAAATCCTATCTAAGCCCTTCCGCTGCATATGAACTTATTACTTTGGTTAAAGCTCTGAGGTTAAGAAAATATAAAGAAAGTTGTTGGTGTAAGGTATGTTTTAATAAGAAAGGATAAAGGAAAGATAATAATTATATAGGGAAAAAATCTTGTATGGTACATTTTGTTCTATAAAAGAATGGCTGGTTAAAGAAAGCATAGAACAAAACTAGAAGGTTTAAGCATGTCAAAGAATGGCATGAGTTTATCGAACATGTTAGGTGAAAGTTACTGGAAAAAAGTAAAAGAAATTCTGTAAACACTCGAGGCTAAAAAAGGGCTCCACATTGTTAGTCTACATTGAGGGTACACCAACCTATCAATCGCTAAGAGGTGTCTAAAATATCTTCTTAAAAAGTATGACAAATGGGGGACAAAACAAATATTTCCCATACCCCTCATTCTCTTATCTGTGTGTGTGTCACTTTAAATCTGCTAAAAAGCTGGTTGAGTTACTATGCTTTGTTTGATGGGACATGTGGTCTTTTAAAAACTTGATTGGCGCATATTTCTTGATGTCATTTTATGTCTCCTTTTATTTATGTGGTGTTTTCTCCCAACCCACTGGCTCTGTTAAAATTTCTGCCTTTTGTTGTTAAGGTTGTGGATAAATTGTCTACTCCATATAAAAGTGCTACCGGTTATCTTAAATTCTTTCTGGGGACCACTCCCCCTCCCTTCCTTAGCCTATATTCTCCTTCATAAATTCTGAAGGGACTCATTCTAATCCACCTGTAAAAAAAACGGAAAAATGTCTCTTACATGATCTTAAATGTTTCTTAGCCTTTTACTAACTCATTATAAGTTAATGCTAGCCTTGAAAAAAAATAATTTTATAATCTTTCTCTGACAGCTAACAAAATAAATAGGCTGTTGTCATTTTCAAATGCTAAAAGCCAGGTTAGTTAAAAATAAGTCCGTTCCTAAAGGTTTAGGCCTTGCCTAAAATCATAATCAACTACTTGTCCCTGTAAAAACTGCTGAAATGTCTCTTAAAGTCTTCTAATATAGCTGACTCCCTACTTTATATTATAATGCTAAATAACACTAATAGTTGCATTTTTTGGCTATACTCATTTAATTGTCCATGTCTTATGACTAAGGCTATACTTAAGTGCCTAATTCAAATCATAGTCTATACAAAAATAATCAGCCACTGCCTACAATTGTCAAAATATAGACCTGACTTTATTCCTTTTATTAAGTTACAATCCAGTAATTTCATGCAGTTCTTTATTTCTTTAATAAATCACTCAATATCACAGACTCTAAGCG
>NW_007024758.1:3487-11730 GCF_000164805.1 Carlito syrichta
AAAGGGGGACAAAACAAAATATTTCCCATACCCCTCATTCTCTTATCCTGTGTGTGTGTCACTTTAAATCTGCTAAAAAGCTGGTTGAGTTACTATGCTTTGTTTGATGGGACATGTGGTCTTTTAAAAACTTGATTGGCGCATATTTCTTGATGTCATTTTATGTCTCCTTTTATTTATGTGGTGTTTTCTCCCAACCCACTGGCTCTGTTAAAATTTCTGCCTTTTGTTGTTAAGGTTGTGGATAAATTGTCTACTCCATATAAAAGTGCTACCGGTTATCTTAAATTCTTTCTGGGGACCACTCCCCCTCCCTTCCTTAGCCTATATTCTCCTTCATAAATTCTGAAGGGACTCATTCTAATCCACCTGTAAAAAAAACGGAAAAATGTCTCTTACATGATCTTAAATGTTTCTTAGCCTTTTACTAACTCATTATAAGTTAATGCTAGCCTTGAAAAAAAATAATTTTATAATCTTTCTCTGACAGCTAACAAAATAAATAGGCTGTTGTCATTTTCAAATGCTAAAAGCCAGGTTAGTTAAAAATAAGTCCGTTCCTAAAGGTTTAGGCCTTGCCTAAAATCATAATCAACTACTTGTCCCTGTAAAACTGCTGAAATGTCTCTTAAAGTCTTCTAATATAGCTGACTCCCTACTTTATATTATAATGCTAAATAACAGTAATACTTACGTTTTTGGCTGTACTCATTTAATTGTCCACATCTTATGACTAAGGCTGTACTTAAGTGCCTAATTCAAATCATAGTCTATACAAAAATAATCAGCCACTGCCTACACTTGTCAAAATATAAAAATGATTTTTATTCCTTTTATTAAATTACAATCCAATAATTTCCTGCAGTTCTTTATTTCTTTAATAAATCACTCAATATCACAGACTCTAAATCTACCCAAGTTGCTGTAAAGTTCATAATTTTGTCCTTTATGGCTGCATAATATTCCATCATATATATACACCACATTTTTATCCAGTCTTCTTTCAGTAGACAACACAGTTCATTCTACACATACATGTTTATTACAGCATTATTCACAATAGCATTTATGACAGTACCATTCATAAAAAATCTTACCACCCCCTGCACACAAAGTCCTACTGTTTATTTCCTCTCACTATCAAAGTTCTCCTATTCACAAACCCCAACTCAACCATCACTTATCAATGTTGCCTATGCCCTACCTGACTTCTTCTGGTGCTGCCCCCAAACATCACTTAACTTTTCTTTTAGATATGTTCTCTTCTAGGTTCTCTATTTACCTCCACAGTCTGCTCCAAGACAACTGATTAATGCCACCTTCGTGCCCATTGGAGGACTGACCGAAACAAGTCGTCATTCTGCATTTACAAAAACTTTCATACAACTCAAGCTTTCAAGAATCTTCACCTTCAGTGCCTACCTCTAAACCCTGTTCTGGCTGGTTCTGTGCCCTTCCCCCACCTCACCCCACAACGCCCAAATCCAGCAGGAAGCAGCCAGAAAGAGTAATGACACCCCTCTCCCAAATAAACAGAAAAGGTGGGAATGAAAGGTGCAGACCACAGTCAGAAGGGCATCCCCAAGATGGCTCTGCCTCCCAAAGACAACAAAGGCCATAAATTCCTGCCTTTCCCGCCCACGCGAAACTTAAACCTGTGCTCAAACAACCTCTTCCTATAGAAATGCTACCTCATAATCTCCTCCAATAAGACTCAGGCACGGCACTGGCCTGCCCCTGCAAGATTCATAAATATACCTTTCTCCCTGCATAACTCTCTCTCTTATTCCCTCTCTCTGTCCCGTCACTCTCTCACCTTTTCTCTTTCTCTCTCTCTCTTGCTTTTTCTCTCTGTCCCCACCACTGTCTTGTTAGTTCTCTCTCTCTCCCTCTCTTACTTTCCCTCACACTCCCTTCCCCCCCTTTTGCTTTCTCTCTCTGTCCCCGCCACTCTCTTACTCTCTTGCTGTCTTTCTCTCTCGGTCTCTCTCTCTTTCTCTCTCTCTCTCTCTCTCTCTCTCGTCCTTCCTTGGTTACAGTCCCTTCGTGTAACTGCCCCTTTAATAAATCTCTCAGTTCAGACCGGCGTGGAGTCGTTACTGGGCGCCCCCAAAACTTCTTTCAAGGAGGAACCACAACTTCTATCAAGCAGACTGGATAGGCAAGTGGAGAATGCTTGGAGGTGGAAATGTTTGATCTTGCAAGATCCGGTCCTTGGAATAAAGAAGCCTGTCTGTGTCAAAAAATAAAAATAACTGAAAGAGATGGGACTCACTCTGTCACCCAGGCTAGAATGCAATGGCACAATGGTAGCTCACTGCAGTCTCAAACTCCCAGGCTCAAGTGACCCTTCTGCCTCAGTCTATAAGTGCACACCACCATGTCTGGCTATTTTATTTTATTTTTTGTAGAGATGGGGTCTCGCTATGTTGCCCAGGCTGGCCTAAAGCAATCCTCCTGCCTACGCCCTCCCAAAGTGCTGGAATTACAGGCATGAGGCTCCGCACCCCTTGTGAGAATTTGCAAACTACCAAACTAACCTTATATCTGAGAACATCTTTCAGGCTCCCCTGGGAGATGTCCTCCAAGTCTATATGCCAATCCTTAGTATATCCTGTCCCAGGATGTGACATTGTCCACAGCCCAGTTCCCTGGCCCTTAACACTCCCCAGAGCATGGAGAATGACACCCCAACACCAGGCTGAAAGGCTGTGCTCACATCTCCATAGCCTGGTGAAGCCCTGCAGCAAGATCACCCAGCTCCGAGATCTCCCCTCTGATAATATCTCAGTCCCGTCAGGTGTAGTGGCTCAAGTCTATAATCCCAGCACTTTGGAAGCCAAAGCAAGAGAATTGCCTAAGCCCAGGAGTTTGAGACCACCAGAGGCAACTTGGTGAGACCTCATCTTTACAATAAATCAAAAAATTAGCCAGGCGTAGCAGTGCACACCTATAGTTCTGGCTACTTGGAAGGCTGAGGCAGAAGGATTGCCTAAGCCCAGCAAGTTGAGGCTGCAGTGGCCGTGAGCATGCCCTTGCCCTCCAGCCTGGGTGACAAAGGGAGACTCCGACTAAAAAAATAAAATCTCAGCCCCCTCTTGGCTTCCAAGTCCTAGAGACATGGATACAGGAGACTGCCTTGGGGGCTTGGAAATAGCTCACCTGCAAATGCCCCCAAAGTGAAATGGGGGCTCAGCCAGGGTTGAGAACTGCTGACCTCTTTTACATGATCATCTGACTCTATCTTAGGAGCACAGACATGTCTCATTCCAGCACCCACCCCTTTGGAGGGCCTCACTCCCTGGCTGACCTCACAGTCCATGCCACCCACATCTCAGGACTCAGCCCAAACCACATTCTCAGAACACCGTCCTTGAGCACTCAAATGGGAAACCGTGTCCCTCTCATTCTTGGTTGGATTCAAGTGGGTAACAACTCTGAGACCTCCTTCGGCTGCACAAAAAGATAGAGGTGAGCATCTACACTCCCCGGGATCTGGAACAACACTGAACAGCACATGCTAGCGCTCGCCTGGAATTGACTCTTCCCTTCAAGGAAGATCCTGCCAGGCGGGCAGTGACTTTGGACAGACTGGAGGTCTAATCAGAATTGTGAAGAAGGACTGGCACTGAAGGAGCACAGACCAGGCCCAAGTCTTCTCAAGTCATCTACACACATATGTCCTTGAAAAGTTCACACCAGCCGGGCTCGGTGGCTCAACCTGTAATACCACACTTTGGGAGGCCGAGGTGACTGGATTGCCTGAGCCCGCGGGTTTGAGACCCACCTAGGCAACTTGACGAGACCTCATCTCTACACTAAATCAAAAAATTAGCCAGGCGTGGTAGCACGTGCCTGTAATTCTGGCTACTTGGAAGGCTGAGGTGGAAGGATTGCCGGAGCCCAGCAGGTGGAGGCTGCGGTGGCCGAGAGCGGCCACTGAACTTCAGTCTGGGTGACAGAGTGAGACTCCAACTCAAAAAAAGAAAAGAAAAGAAGTCCACACCAGACAGTCTGTGGACTGTGTCACGAAGATGCCAGACACAGACAGGCAGACAGAGGTCAGACCATGGAGAGAATCAGGATGAGGCCCAGACACTCACCATGTATAAACTTAGATGAGACCTTAAGGAACTGTAGCTATCTGGCAGCACCTGGGCCTCTGCTGTGACTGGTGTGGACATGCACTGGTCAACTCCACTGTCATATCAAAATACCATGGGTCAGGTTGGCTGAAACAACAGAAAAGTACTTGCTCAGTTCTTAAGGCTGGATGTCCAAGGTCAAGGTGCCAAGTGATTCAATTCCTGGTGAGGGCTCCCCTCCTAGCCACAGACGGTTTCCTTCTGTTGAGAAGGTTTTCTTCATGTTGAGGACATGGCCACTGTGTGCACTCATTCAGAGAGCAAGCTCTATGCACTCATGCAGACAAAGCAAGCTCTCTGTTGTCTCTCCTTAGAAGTGCACTGCAAGGGAGACAGCCCACAGAATGGGAACATCTAGGATCTACAAGGAATACAAATGCACTGAAAGGAAAAAAAAACAAACAACCCCATTCAAAAGTGGGCAAAAGACATGAATAAACACTTCTCAAAAGAAGATTATGGGCAGCCAGCAGACACATGGAAAAGTGCTCAGCCTCACTCATCATCAGAGATATGCAAATCAAAACCTCATTGAGATACTACCTAGCCCCAGTAAGAATGGCCATCATTAATAAAACAAAGTGTACTACATTCATCAGGGCTCTCCAGAGAGAATAAGTTAATAGGATGTGTCCTGGGGACTTACCACAGTAATTGGCTCATGCAGTGATGGGGACACTGGGATGCTGGTAGTATGGCTCAGTCCAAGCCTTAGGACCAAGGAATCCAATGGTGTAACTCTCAGTCTGATGCTGGGAGCCTCGGGACCTAGGGGATTGTTTGTTACTGCTCCTTCTCCAGGAATTAGGTCCCCTTTCGACCCTTTTTCTATCTCACAGTTTATAGGTCAGAAACACCTCTCCTGGCTACCTTTCTCCAGCTACCAAGCACACACGTATGGGACGTGATTATTTAGGTGTATTTACCACCACAAGGAATTTGGATAAATCTGTGGATTATCTACTTTGTGTTTCACTCCCAGGGAGCAGGAACAAAACCTGCTGTACTCAATAATGCTTCCTCAGCACCTGGCCAACCCAGCCTAAGTTTGATGAACAAATAAATGAACAGCCACAGGTGACTGGGCCATGGATGGACACATGAATGACACAACTGGGGTGAGACAGATCTCTCCAGAAAATGCAAATCTGGTGATGCTTGAACTACAAGGTGGTGGGAAGGGGAAACCAAAGTGTGAACAGGAGTCTGGGAAGAAAGCAGGGAAGAAGGTGGAGGAACAGGAGAAGGGAGGAATAGACCAGGGCTGGAGAAAGAAGAGACAAAACAAAATGGGCAGAGATGAAAGAGAAAGGGAGAGACTTCTACATCCAGTCAAGATGGAGTACTAGGCACTGAATTTAGCCTCCCCCTAAAACCACCAAAAAAAAAAAATACTCAAAATATGTAACAGAACACTGATTTTCAAAGGCAGGACAGTGATGCATGAGAGACAGGAAACTAACAAGGTAGGCCTGTGATTATTCTCAGTGTACAGTCTTAACATGGTTTCCAGGCCATGGTACAAGAAGGGACCCCTAGGGGGTGGAAGTAATAAGGCTGAGTAATGAGGCTGTGGAAGTAATGAAGCTGAGAACATGGTGAGGCCCAGTTTGCAGGATGAGCAACAGGAAAGGAGGGAATGGAACAGAGACTGGTGGAAATCTGTCTCCTCACATATTCTGCAGAATATGATTGAGGCATGCATGTGACAAGTCGTCTCAGGCCAGAGAAAGAACTGCCCAAGAGGAATTGCAGAAAAAAGACATAAATTACATCACCAGGAAGAGTACCTATTCCCACCAGCCAAACTTTGAAAGCTCAAGGCTCAGGGGACACTGAATACACAGAAATGTCAGAAATACTCAGGCCTAGGTTAAATGCTGCTACCAGCCTGCTGAATAAAGACTGAAAGCAACACCCAAAAGGATCAAAATGTTTATTGATCACTTAACCAAACCCCAGAACAAAGTTCAAGAATATTTACAGAAATTCAAAAGTTCAGAGGTCCAAAAAGATAAAACTCACAATTCACAAAGTTTAACAATGAAAATTAATATGTTGCTATGTGCTGTGGTTCACACCGGTAATCCCAGCATTTTGGAAGGCTGAGGCAAGATTACTACCTGAGCCCAGGGGTTTAAGACCAGCCTGGGCAACTTGGTGAGACTTTGTCTCTACAATAAATCAAAAAATTAACTAAGCTGGGCTCGGTGGCTCAGCCTGTAATCTCGCGCCTTGGGAGGCTGAGGTGAGTGGATTGCCCGTGCCCGTGGGTTCAAGAACTGCCTGGGCAGCGAGACCTCATCTCTACAATAAATTAAAAAATCAGCCGGGCGTGGTGGCACATGCCTGTAATTCCAGCTACTTGGAAGGCTGAGGCGGAAGGATTGCCAGAGCCCAGCAGTTCGAGGCTGCGGTGGCCGGGAGTGGTCATTGCACTCCAGTCTGGGTGACAGAGTGAGACTCCAACTCAAAAAAAAGAAAAAGAAATACCCTTAAAACAAGCAACCCAATTCAAAAATGGGCAAAGAACTTGAATAGACATTTCTCCAAATGAAGTATGCAAATGAGCAACATGCACATGAAAAAACATTCAGCATCATTAGGCATTTGGCAAACGCAAATTAAAACAGCAATGATATACCACTTTATACCTACTAAGATGGCAATAATAATAATAAATGGAAAATAACAAGTGTTGGTGAGGATGCAGAGAAGTTGGAACATTTATGCCTCACTGGTAGAAATGGAAACTGGTGTGACCACTGTAGAAAACAGTCTAGCTCTTTCCCAGAAATTTAAATAGTGAATAACTTATGGCATAGCAATTCTGCTCTTAGCTATAAATCCACAATTGAGAGCAGGGGATTGAACAGATATCTATTTTTTGGTGTTTTTTGTTTTGTTTTGTTTTTTTAGTTGGAGTCTTATTCTGTTGCCTAGGCTAGAGCACAGTGGCACACTCATGCCAATCCAGCATCAACCTGCTGGGCTCTAGTGATCCTTCCGCCAAGTAGCTGGAACTACAGGTACACGTTACTATGCCCAGCTAATTTTTGATTTAGTGTAGAGACAAGGTCTCACCAAGTGGCCTGGGCTGGTCTCAAACCCACAGGCTCAAGCAATCCACTCACCTTGGCCTCCCTAAGTGCTGGGATGACAGGCTGAGCCACCGTTGAACAGATATTTGTACATTGATGTTCATAGCAACATCATTCACAATAGTCAAAAGGTAGAACTAACGTGTTCATTTGTCCATCTACTCATACAATGATTTGAGGTCTACTCATACAATGAAATAATTCTCGGTCACAAAAAGGAAGGGAAATAAGGCAGACACAGAAAGGGAAATCTTTTTTTTTTTTTTAAGTTGGAGTCTCACTCTGTCACCCAGACTGGAGTGCAGTGGCCACCACAGCCGTGACCTGCTGGGCTCCAGTGATCCTTCCGCCTCAGCCTTCCGAGTAGCCGGAATTAGAGGCGTGTGCTACCACAGCCGGCTAATTTTTTGATTTTATTGTAGAGATGAGGTCTCGCCTGCCCAGGTGGGTCTCAAACCTGTGGGTTCAGGCAATCCACTCACCTCAGCCTCCCAAAGGCGCGGGATTACAAGCCGGGCCACCAAGCCCGGCTGGAAGGGGAAATCTTGCAAGAGTCCACTTTTATGAGGTAACTGGAAGAGCCAAGTTCATAGAGACAGAAGGTGGAATGGTGGTTACCAGGGACCAGAAATAGGAAGTGGGAAAACTACTGTTTAATAGCTTGTTGTTTATGAGGATGATCCACAGAGATTGTATTGGGGTTGAAGAAAACTTTGGGATATAGATAGGGGTGGTAGTTACACAACGTAGTGAAAGTGTTTAATACTACCAAGATATACAGTAATGACTGGTCGGGTGCAGTGGCTCATGCCTATAATCCCAGCACTTTGGGCGGCTGAGGTGAGAGGTTTGCCTGAGTCCGCAGTTTCCAGACAAGCCTGGGCAACTTGGTGAGACCTCACCTCTACAATAAATAAAGTAATAATAATAATATTAGCCGGGCATGTGGTGTATGCTGGTGGTTCCAACTACTTGGAAGGCTGAGGCAGAAGGATCG
>NW_007024758.1:11750-13039 GCF_000164805.1 Carlito syrichta
GGCTCATGCCTATAATCCCAGGACTTTGGGCGGCTGAGGTGAGAGGTTTGCCTGAGTCCGCAGTTTCCAGACAAGCCTGGGCAACTTGGTGAGACCTCACCTCTACAATAAATAAAATAATAATAATAATATTAGCCGGGCATGTGGTGCTTGTGGTTCCAACTACTTGGAAGGCTGAGGCAGAAGTTTCTCCTGAACCCAGCATGTTGAGGCTGCGGTGGCCATGAGCATGGCACTGTACTCCAACCTGGGCAACAGAGTTGAGACTCCCACTCAAAAAATAAATACATAAGCTGGGCTCGGTGTCTCAGCCTGTAATCCCGTGCCTTTGGGAGGCTGAGGTGATGGATTGCCTGAGCCCACGAGTTCGAGACCTGCCTGGGCAACTTATACAATAAATCAAAATGAGCCAGGCGTGGTAGCACATGCGTGTAGATCTAGCTACTTGGAAGTCTGAGGAGGCGGAAGTATCATCGGAGCCCAGCAGGTCGAGGCTGCGGTGGCCGGGAGCGGCCACTGCACTCCAGACTGGGTGACAGAGTGAGACTCCAACTCAAAAAAAAAAAATACATACATACATACACACATAGAAAAACAAGAACAGCCTCAACAGAGCCCACTCAGAGAAGAACTGCTTACACCAGCCCTGCAGAAGGGGTGAGGGGCACAGGGTGCCACCCCCTCCCTCTCTGCTGTTCCCAGGACCATCCCCCCACACAGCCCCTGGTATTTCCATGACCCAGAGGGGTTTTAAAAATAAAAGGTAATCCCAAAAACTTTGGGAGGCCAAGGCGAGAGGATTGCCTGAGCCCAGTGTTTTGAGACCAGCCCGGGCAATTTGGTGAGACCTCGTCTCTACAATAAATCAAGAAATTATCGTGACCCACCTGGGCAACTTGGTGAGACCTCATCTCTACAATAAGTCAAAATTAGCTGGGCGCGGTAGTGCACTCCTGTAGTTCCAGCTACTTGGAAGGCTAAGGAGGGAGGATCACCGGAGCCCGGCAGGTCGAGGCTGTGGTGGCCGGGAGCGGCCACTGCACTCCAGTCTAGGCAACAGCGAGACTCCAACTCAAAAAAATAAATAAATAAATCAAGAAATTAGCTGGGTGTAGTGGCGCACACCTGTAGTCTCAGCTGCTTGGGAGGCTGAGGCAGGAGGATGGCACAAGTCCAGCCCCTGAGAGAGGATCTGGGGTAGGGAAGCCACTGCCATGTCACCCCATGACTCATCTGTACTGTGGGGTGGGCAGTGGCCAGGCAGGGGTCCCGGGTGGCCACACAACCTT
>NW_007024759.1:0-797 GCF_000164805.1 Carlito syrichta
AATATTTGTTTTATAAGTCACTAATAATGGAAAGTCATTTGTCATAGCAGAATTTATGCTGAATTAAGGAGGAATAAAAGATGCATAATGAAATGTACCAAATATATGAAAACTGATAACTGATATTTTTTAAAAGCCATGAAATCTCCAACAAAAAACATTTAATTGGTAAGCTCAAAATTATTTTTGGATATGCACATTACACATAGAAAAAATTAAGTTGTGATAATTAGAAAGAAAATCCAACTTTGCAGCAAAAATTAGTAACTTGACTAAATGTATAAGTAAATGTAAGTTTTTTTCTTCATTTTTATTTATGCAGTTTAATGAACCCATGAAGAATATAATACAGAGAAGAAAATTATTTTAAAATATTTTACTTAATTCAACCTGTATGTTATGTGATTTCAAGTTAGTTAATGTATACATATGAATGTATTTAGTCCATGGTTAATTTAATAGAAGAGCTACAATGTGTACTACTTAGATAATGCCATTGCTTTAAAAAAGTTATATTCCAAAAATAACCTCATCAGTTTTATTGCCATATATATTAAACCTTCAATAGAATGTGTTTCCAATAAAAATAATGATGATAATAATGGTAACAATAAATATATATATAAATTTCTAAGAGCTTACAATATTGTAGCCAGTATTCTATGAGTCCCAAATGAAAAATTGCAATTAACCTTATTTAACAAAAAGGAAACTGGCTCAAGAAATCACACAGCTTCTAAAAGGCAGTGTAGGTATTTGGACTTTAATTTTATTCCAGGTTAATATTTTCTGATTTC
>NW_007024760.1:0-621 GCF_000164805.1 Carlito syrichta
TTTCTCCTTCCTCCTTTATTCTTCTTTTCTGGCCTCATGGGGAAAAAAATGCTGTTTTCTGTTTGTCAATAGGATATGTGGGTGAAAGGCTAGTTAGTTCTAGCTTAAGACTAAAGAAACTGGCTGAATGCAGTGGCTCACGCATATAGTCCCAGCACTTTGGGAGGCCCAGGTGAGAGGATTGCCTGAGCCTGCAGGTTCAAGACCCATTCGGGCAACTTGGCGAGACCTCATCTCTACAATAAAACAAAAATCAGCCAGGCGTGGTTGCACGCGCCTATAGTTCTAGCTACTTGGAAGACTGAGGTAGAAGGATCACCTGAGCCCAGCAGGTGGAGGCAGCGGTGGCTGTGAGCGTGCCACTGCACTCCAGCCTGGGAGACAGAGTGAGACTCCAACTCAAAAAAAAAAAAAAGAAAGACTTGTAGTTGAAGTTCAGATGAAATTCTTCCTGAATTATTTGCCATTGATTTGGCTGCTAATGTTGTTGCTATTGTCTGATCAAATTTCTGCTAGTTAACCATTTTGACCTGCTGTTCCCCCGTCCCCTCCACAACCCACACAAGTCATACTTTCCTTGAACTCTTGTTCGGTTTCTTGTTCCACTTCTTTTGGGTGTCC
>NW_007024761.1:0-799 GCF_000164805.1 Carlito syrichta
AACATCTGGGCATCTACATTTTGTATACAGACTTTTGGAATCCACATGGACGGGGAAATTCAGGGCATCTTGCTGAGAACGGAAAGGGAATCCGCTTCATGGAGTTATCAATCGCCTGAATCTACAAGGTCTCTTGATAAGGTTTAAACAGCAATCCGGGCATCTATGTCGCCATATATTTAGTGTGTCTTTTGAAAACGGACCAGGAATCTTGGATTCCAATTGCTCAAGAACTTTATGCGAGTCTTTCTCTTGATATCAAAGCAACTGGAATTCTAGGTCACCAGGAAATATCATTGCGTCTTGCTGAGAATAAAGCATGATTTTCAGTAATGGGAGTCCTCCTATACAGAACACTACACGATCTGTTGATACGGAAGTATAAGGAATCTTGCTTACACGAGTCCTCCATCCCACAAAGCTACAGAGCATCTTGCTAAGAGGTAACCAACATTCATGTTTTGGGAGTAGGAATGTGGATAATGGCAGTCCTCATTTACAAAAAACTGCATTGTGTATTGCTAAAGGAGAATAAGGAGTCATGTTGACACGTGTCCTCCATCCCCCAAAAAACTTCAGGGTGTCTTGCTAAGGACTAAACACAAATTTGCGTTTTTGAAGCATAAACTACGAAATTAAATCCGCTTATACTGGCAACTGCACTGACTTTTCCTGTAAAGAATAAGGAATCTGGGTGACATGTTTCTCAATCCCCTAAAAGTACATGGCGTCTTCCTAAGATCTAAACAAGGATCAAGCTTTCACGCATATATCTGTGAACAGGAGTACTCATATACAG
>NW_007024762.1:0-780 GCF_000164805.1 Carlito syrichta
CTGCCCCCCTCCAGGACAGGTATTCATTTGTGGAGGCAACCTTGCCTATACCATGCTCCCTATCAATTGGACAGGCCTCTGCGTTCCAGCAAGCCTTCTCCCCGACATCTCTATCATCCCCGGAGATGAACCTGTCCCTCTCCCTAGTCTTGACCTTATAGCGGGACGCCACCGGCGTGCTCTCCAAGCCATTCCCTTACTTCTAGGCTTGGGGGTTACAGCCGCTGTAGCCTCCGCTGGAGCGGGAATAGGGGTCGCTGTTAATACCTATAATAAGTTGTCTCATCAGTTAATTGATGATGTTCAAACTCTCTCTGGAACTATTAATGATCTACAAGATCAAATTGATTCTTTAGCTGAGGTAGTTCTACAAAATCGCAGAGGATTAGACCTATTAACTGCAGAACAGGAAAGAATCTGTTTAGCTTTACAGGAACGATGCTGTTTCTACGCCAACAAGTCTGGCATCGTCCGAGACAAAATCAAGAAATTACAAGAAGACCTCATCAAGCGAAGAAAAGAATTGTTCAAGAACCCGCTTTGGACCGGACTTAATGGACTCCTCCCTTACCTCCTCCCTGTCTTGGGCCCCCTCTTTTGCCTCCTTTTGCTCATAACCTTCGGTCCCTGGGCGTTTCGCCATTTTACTAATCTTATCAAAAGACAAATTGATGCTGTCCTCTCTAAACCTATCCAAATCCATTACCAACGGCTGGCATTGGAGATGCACGGAAAAGACTACTACGGCTCCCTCCCTACGGGACGACATGATAACCAGAG
>NW_007024763.1:0-598 GCF_000164805.1 Carlito syrichta
GTAGCATATTATTTCAGAGTTTTCATTTATCTTTTTTTTTTTAATATAGTGGTTTCTCTTTTTCTCTTTTTTCCTTCCTTTCTTCCTTCTTACCTTCCTTCCTTCCTTCCTTCCTTACTTCCTTCCTTTCTTTCTTTCTTGAGACGAGGTCTCACTCTGTCGCCCAAGCTGGAATGCAATGGCACAGTCAAAGCCTCAACCTCCTGGGCTCAAGTGATCTCCCACCTCAGCCTCCCTAATGCTGGGATTACAGGTATGAGCCACAGTACCCAGCTTACTGTAGTGTTTTTGATACAGACAATTTTTAATCTTGATATAGTGCAAGCTATCAATGTTTCCTTTATTGTTCAGTCTTGGGCATTGTGCTTAAAAAGTCTTTTTCGCTGCTGGTGAAAATTATTTACCAATTATTTTCTTTAAAATTTTTACATTTAAATGTTTAATGAAGAAAAGTTGGGTTCTCTGTAGGGCGCAAAGTTGTTAATTTATAAGTAACCAATAAATTAGACACAATAAGCAATGAGTATTTACTTGACCTGGCAAAGCTTTTAGAACTCCTCCTCGATTGCATTTCTGTCTGTTTCTTCTAGTAGTATTT
>NW_007024764.1:0-836 GCF_000164805.1 Carlito syrichta
AGGTTTCACGCTCGCACGCAAAGGCCCTCTATGAAAGGAACACAAATCAAGGGGAAAGAGTGAGAATGAGGTGTTACCGCAGGCGGCAATGAAGAATAATAGTCACAGCAAAGAGGTGACACTGCAGCACACATTGGGCACAGACTTAAGCCAGGAAGGTGCCCGTGCACCCCAGGCCTAAGAAAGACCACTCCCACCAGCAATCCACAGTCTCATTGCTTTCCCTGACAGGAGAAGGTGTCAAGAAAGAGCAATTCAGAATTCCCCCGGGTCACACATAATGCCTTCCCACAAGTAACTGTGAATGTCTCAGATCCCTCATTGTGGCACAGGGGAGATGAGCATTCCCGCATGGGAGAGGTTGACAAGCCGCACGCCAAAGCAGTCACCCTGTAGAGCGTAAGATACACGAAAGGGAACAAGTGGGAAGGAGGAATGACAGCACGCACACTCAGTGCCAGAACCTCACAGTGCAGCACACTTCTCACACAGCTCTTTCCAAGGGAGACGGACGTTCAAAACAAGCACCACCAAGGCAGTCAGCTCTTTTCCGTCAATGCGTTTGGCAGAGCAATTGTGTATCCTCCCACACAAAAATTTGAAAGGGAGAAACATTTCAGAATGCACCCAGGGAATTCACCAAGTAATGCCTTCTTGCTCCACTGTGGGGTTCCCATCGCCCCCTGGGTGGCAGCGTAGAGCTGCACATGGGCAAAGCGTGTCCCATGAGAGAACTCTTAGTTCAAACAGAGGCGCTCTGCACAGCCGAAGTCCAAATGAGAAGAAAACCGCGAGACTCAGACTCATGTGTTGCAGCATGCACCAAGTGAGAATAA
>NW_007024765.1:0-3401 GCF_000164805.1 Carlito syrichta
GTCACTGAGGCAACTATTAGGAGAAGGATCAGTCACTGGACCACCAATAACAGAGGAGACCCAGTCACAGATACACTCATTACATGGGAGGGCCATTCATAGGGGTACCAATTGGAAGAAGGTCCCATAACTGGAGTACTTATCACAGAGGAGGCAGAATCACTGAAGCATCCATTCAGAGGATGCCCAGTCAATGAGTCATCCATCACATTTGAGGGCCAGTCACTGGGTCATGCATCACAGAGGATAGTGAGTTACTATCCATGAGAGGAGAGGGATATTTATGAGGGGACTCATTATTGAAGAGGATCAGTCATTGGTTAACTTTTAAAAAAGAATGGAAAGTCACATGAGCACTGAACACTGAAGAGGGGATTCATTACAGAGGAGTTAAAATCATGGGACAGCCATTATAGAGGAGGACCAGTCACTGGGACACCCAACACAGAAAAAGACTTGTTACTATGGCATCAATCATAGAGGACAGTTAGTCACTGAGACAAACATCACAGAAGAGAGTCATTAACTTAGGCACCAATTACAGAAGAGGACGATTTACTGGGGACCTCCATCATGAAGGAGCTTTCACAGCACAGCTCAAGTTACTGAGACATACATTGATGAGGGGTCCAACCAAAGAGTCACCAATCAATGATGAGGTATATTCACTGGTCATACATTAGGAAAAGGACCCATTACTGAGGCGTCATTTGCACAGGAGAGACACTCAAACCAGAGGAAGGTAAATCACTGTGGCGTCCATCACAAAGGAGTGTCAGTCACTGGGGCACGCAGTAGGAGGAGGGCAAGTTATTGAGGCACTGATCACAGAGGACAGTTGCTGAGGTACCCATCACCGTAGTATATTCACTGGGACACCCATTACAAAGGACAGCTATTCACAGGGTCACCCATCACAGAGAAGGACCAGTCACTGGGGAAACATCACAGTGCACAGTCAGTCATTGAGCAGTCCTTAAAGAGGACTATCACTGAGGCACCCATCTGAGATGAGGGCCAGAAACTCGGACAGCCATCAAAGAGGAGTGCTAGTAACTGCAGCACCCATCACAGAAGAGGGCCAGTCACTGGTGTACCTATTATAATAGAAACCTAAGCCCTGGGACGTCTATCACACAAGAAGGCCAGTCACTGGAGCACCCATAATGGAAGAAGCCCATTCATTGTGTCACCCATTAAAAAGGAGGTCAATCACTGGGGCATCGATTACTGAGGTCTGAGAACTAGGATACCAATCCAAGAAAAATGTTCTTTACTGGAGTACTAGTCACAAAGGACTCCAAGTCACTTGGGCACTAATCACAGAGGTAGCCCTTATACTGTGTCCACATTCTGAAGGAGCATCAGACTGGAAAACCTATCACAAAGACCAAGTCACCGAGGTATCTATCACAAAGTAGGGTTAGTCAGTGAGGCATCTAACACAGAGGTGGCCTTGTCACTGTGGAACCCGTTAGAAGGAGAGCCCATCATGGGGCATAGAGCCCATATAAAGGTCAGTCACTGAGTACCAATCACAGATGAGGGTCAGTCACTGGGACTCTGATTACAGAGTAGAGCAGTCACTGGATAACCAGTCACAAAAGAAGGTCAGTCAATGAGCCATAAACATAGAGAAGTGACAGTCTCAGAGGTAATAAACAAAGTCAAAGGCCAGTTACTTAGGCAACAGTCACAAGGATGGCAAGTCACTGGGCACTCAATACAGAAGAGGGGCAGTGACTGAAACACTCTTAACAAAGGAGGATACATACTGGGATTGCCATAACAGAGGATGGTCAGTGATGGAGGCACTCTCACACAGGAGTGCTAGTCACTGGGACACATATCATACTGGAAGGCTAGTCACTGTGACAACCATAACAAAGGAAGATCTTTCACTGGGGTGCCAATTCCATAAGAGAGTCAATCCCTGGGACACCCAACACAAAGAAGGGTCAGTCACTGTAGCATGCATCATACAGAAATGCCACTCACTGGAGAACTTATAATAGAAGAGGGCTTGTCCTTAGCATATTCATTATGGAATCGGGTTAGATACTATGGGTCTGATTACAAAGTAGGAACAGACACTGGAATATTAATCCCAGAGAAGTGTCAATCACTGTGGAAGCTATGGCACAGGCCTCTCAGTTATGATGCACCCATTATAGATCAGGGCCTGTCTCTGGTGCAACCATCACAGAAGGACAATATTTACTGGTGCACCATTCGCACAGCTGAGCCACTCACTGACAAACATCAAATAAAAGAGTCAGAAATGGAAGCATCCATTAAAGAGGAGGACTAATCACTGGATCATCCATACACAAAGGAAGATTAGTTAGTGGGACTCCATTACTGAGGACTACAAGCCACTGATTCACCTATCACAGATGAGGGTCAGTCACTGAAGCACCCATCGCACAGAAAGGGGAATCACTTAGTCACCATCGATGAAAAGGGTAAAACATTTGGGAACCCATTAGTAGGACAGCAGGTCACTGAGCCCCAATCACAGATGAGGCCAAGTAGCAGAGGAACCTATCAAATATAAATTCCAGTAACTCGTAAATATCACAGTGGATGTACAGTCACTGAGGAACCCATCTCTGAGGAAGGTCAGTCACTTAGACATCCATAACTGCAGAGTTTCATTCACTGGGGCATCCATTAGGAGGAGGCCACATCACTGGGCCACCAATTACAAAGTGACATTAATTGAGGTGCCCAATACAGAGGAGGGGCAGTCACTGAGGCACACATCACAAAGGAGAGTCAGTCACTGGGACATACATCATGAAGGAAAGCCAGTCACTTGAAATTCCATAATAGAAAAAGGCTGTTCATTAGGGGATCCATCATGGAGCAAAGCCACTCACTGGGGCACTGATCACAAAGAAAGGCCAGTCACTGAGGCTACAATCACATAAGAGGGCATTTCACTGAGGCACCCATTGGGAGGAGGGCTAGTCACAGGGGAACTGATCATAGGGTTGGAGGTTCAGTCACAGAGGCACTCATTCCTGGGGAGGGCCAGTCATTGAGGTACAATTAGAAGGATTCCTTTTTTCTCTCTCTCTCTCTCTCTCTCTTTTATTTTTTATTTTGAAATCGTGAGGTGTAATTCAGGGTCAGCTATGCAAATGTTCATTGTGTAAGTACCCTTATTGATGAGGTGTGCCCCCCCTTCCCCAGGTGAATATCGACTATGGTCAATCAAAGCTATCTCCTCCCACCCCCTCTTCACAGTTTCTCTCTATTTTCAATTCCTTTCCTACAGTAAAATGGTAGTTGTTCAAAGTCCACTTATGAGTGAGAACATGTGATACTAAGCTCTTTGTTTCTGTGAACGATCACTCAGTATTAATAAACCCTAATTCCATCCTCGTTGCTGTGAA
>NW_007024766.1:0-728 GCF_000164805.1 Carlito syrichta
GATTCTCCCTGGCGATCTGGATCCCTAAATTCTGTATGCAAATAGACAGATGCCCAGCTGTGTTCCAGGGACGTGGTATCCGTGATTCCTGGTTAACTTTAAAAATATGTACTACATGCTTGGCATATCAAATAAATTCACAAACGGAAGTTTTAGGATTTCAGGGTACTTCAAAAGACAAGAGTTACACACAAATGTGGCGAGATGATGCCTTAGTCCTGTAATCTGCCTTTACTTGTGCCGAGAAACCCAACTGAATAGCACGGCCTTCTTCTTGGTTACAACAATCAAGAGGCCCAGAGAGTTGCTGGGAATCTATAATGACACTTGTCCTTTCCAAGTGGCAACATGCTCTGAAGTATTTGGAGGACTAGAAGCCCAGATTCCAGATAAGCCCTTATAACGGAGCCCTGTAGAATTGGATTGAGGTCTCCCATAAACCATATTCCTTTTTTAATTATCAGGAAGACGCCCAGACTTTTTCTGGTGACATAGAAGTACAAACTCTTACATACAAGTACCCATACGTCAAGAAGATTCCCCGGGACCTGGAATCGAAGATTGCTGGTTCCCCCTTAAGAATACATCCTAAATATGTGGTAACCCCTAATCCCACATTCTCAATGTGAAAACCAATGTCCAGCAGTAGTTTCTGGACTATGAGCTAAACCTGAAGCCAGTGATCACATTAACAAATGGCAGATGATTGCGTGATTGTGGAATGCGGC
>NW_007024767.1:0-666 GCF_000164805.1 Carlito syrichta
CAATTCTTGTCTCCTTTTCCCTATTTTCCTATCTAACTAGTTTTTTCTTTCTGCTGCAAACTTGGATGCCCACCTTTAACAAAGATAAACCACAGTTAACACAATCTCAAAACTCAAAAGATCTTCATTAATCATATACTGATCAATTCGATTATGTTCTTTTTTTTTTTAGCTCTGTTAAGTTTTAAAACATTTAAATGAAGTAATTTGTATTTGTCTGTGTATATATGGAAAACTAGCTAGTACCCAAAGTGATACCAACTATTTTAGCAGCTCTTACATTGTGTAGCCATAGTGTTGAGCAAATTCCATATCTTTTCCCTCTCAACAAAACACTGCATTTCCCCAAAGAGATGTATTTGATGGCATTTTCATGCTTTTGTTGAGCTTGTCTCCTTATGGCCTCACGCTCTGGGTCTGCTCTTCTGTGATGGGTGTTGACTTTACTAGTTTAGGAACATTGGGTTACCTCCATGGGATTGGTTGATGGCTGAAGTCTTGGAGTAAATGTTGGTTTTGAGGCTTGAGTGGTGACTGGAACTTGGTCTCAGCAAGCTTATTGTGGAGAGAAGTACAAGATGTTGTTTTGTGGGGTGCAGGCCTAATTCTAGCAGAGTGAGGGGTAGGAGGCTGGGCCAAAGTTGTCAACTGAGTGGAACTCATTGG
>NW_007024768.1:0-823 GCF_000164805.1 Carlito syrichta
GAAGATTAAGTTACCTGCACTCCAAAAATCTTATGAACTTTATCCCTCCTGAACCCTATTTAGTAAATATGATTGTATACTATATGCCTTACCTTCTATCTCCTCTGTCAATTATTAGTTATTACGTAAAATCCATTTCTCTGTAAGTGAATAGTTACAGGCCAATATCTTCAAATATTTGCTTCTATGTGAAAATATTATTACCAGTATTAACATATACATGTTAATAATTATATATAATATATAATAATATTTAATAATAATATAAAATAATATATAATAATATTTTAATAATATATAATTATATATATGGCTATTCTATTTCTTCAAAAACTGCTTGAAACAGGACCCCTATCTATCCCCATGCACAAAGGTTAATTCCAAATGGATCAGAGACCTAAATGTAAAACCTCAAACCATAAGAACCTTAGAAAATGAAGGAAAAACCCTCATGGAAATCGGAACTGGCATTCAATTCCTGAACAAAACCCAAAACCCACAGCTCATAAGAGAGAAAATAGACAAGTGGGGCCTTATTAAACTGACAAGCTTCTGCAAAGCCAAAGAAACCATCAAGAGAGCAGGGAGACAGCCTACAGACTGGGAAAAAGTATTTGCCAACTCCAGGTCTGACAAAGGCTTAACATCCTGGATCTACAAGGAACTCAAACGTGCTGAAAAGAAAAAAAACAAACAACCCCATTATAAAATGGGCAAAAGATATGAACAGACACTTCACAAAGGAAGACATCCGAGCAGCCAATAAACACATGAAGAAATGCTCAACCTCACTAATCATCAGGGAGATGCAAATCAAAACCAC
>NW_007024769.1:0-785 GCF_000164805.1 Carlito syrichta
AACTACCTACTTACCTACATACCCCACTGGCTTGACAGCTGAGTTAACTACCTAACTACCTAGCTAATATGCTGGCCAGTGAGCTGATTTAACTGCAAGACTTAACTTGCTAGCCAGTTGGCTAGCCAGCTGACTTAACTAGCTAGCTATCCTGCTTTGCAGATGGCTAGACAGTTGACTTAACTAAATGACTTAACTAACTATCTACTTGGCTAGCCAGATGACTTAACTAGCTGACTTAACTAGATAACTACCTAGCTAGCCACCTGGCTGGGCAGCTGACTTAACTAGCTTACTTATCCTGCTAGCCAGTTGAGTGGCCAGCTGACTTAACTAGCTGCCTTATGTAGCTAGAATGATGGCTGGCCAGCTGAATTAACTAGATGACTTAACCAGCTAGCCAGCTGGCTATCCAGCTGACTTAACTAACTAGCTACCTAACTAGCTAGTTGGGAAGCCAGCTGAATATTCTATCTGACATAATTTCTAGCCAGCTGGCTAACTATCTGAAGTAACAAGTTGACTTAATTACATAGCAAGCTGGATAACCAACTGAAATAAGTAGCTCACTACTTATCTAACCACCTGGCTATCCAGCTGTCTTAACTAGCTGACATAAATGGCTGGCCTGCTTGCAAGTCAGCTGAATTAAATTGCTGGCTATATAGTTAGCCTGCTGACTAGACAGCTGACTAAACTATGTGACTTAACTAGCTTGCCAGCTCTCAGACAGCTGAGTTAATTAGCAAGCTACCTGGCTAGCCAGTTGGACAGCCAACTTACTT
>NW_007024770.1:0-1125 GCF_000164805.1 Carlito syrichta
CATGAGGGATCTGAGACATTCACAGTTACTTGTGGGAAGGCATTATGTGTGACCCGGGGGAATTCTGAATTGCTCTTTCTTGACACCTTCTCCTGTCAGGGAAAGCAATGAGACTGTGGATTGCTGGTCAGAGTGGCCTTTCTTAGGCCTGGGGTGCACGGGCACCTTCCTGGCTTAAGTCTGTGCCCAATGTGTGCTGCAGTGTCACCTCTTTGCTGTGACTATTATTCTTCATTGCCGCCTGCTGTAATACCTCATTCTCACTCTTTCCCCTTGATTTGTGTTCCTTTCCATAGAGGGCCTTTGCGTACGAGCGTGAAACCTCCGTGTTTCACGGAGAGAAATCTGCAAGACATAGTGCCGCAATGAGTGACACAAGTGCTCCACAGTCACGAGCAGGAGAGCATTATGTGTGGATGGGGAGAATTCTAAGTTGTTTTTCCCTATGGCGTTTAAACCTAATAAGGACTACCAAGGCTGTGCCGTTTTCATTGCCGAGTAAGCACGGAGAGCCTCTGTTACACTGGGGGTGAAGCTGGGTCTTCCTGGGGACACGCTATTGAAGCCTGCGCTGCACTGCACTTCATTGGCAGTCTGTATACACTGGCTTTGTGCGTGCTCTCCTCCCTGATTCTCAGAGCTCTCCTGTATATGCACTATACTAGGCGGGGAGCATTTGGTGACCAGAGTGCAACTTCAGCTGCTGCACTGACTGGATCCAGATCTCCACAGCCATGGGTAGCCAAGCATGCTTCATTCAGCGGAGAATGCTGAAAAGTTTTCTCTTTTGACACGGGCGTCTCACACGGAATACAATGGCTCTGCGGGTTCATTTGCCAACGAGGCCCGAGAGCCATTGTTTGCTTTCCGGAAAACAACAGTCTTCCATGGGAGACATTCCTCCAAACGGCACGTCACTGAATGGGGGGGCAACAAGTATTATAGTGGCTTGGTCTTTGGCGTGACGCCTGATTCTCCCTGTTTTTCAGCGTGTATTATCCTACATTGAATGCAAAGGCCTAGCAGAGCTGTATGCAACGTTTCCTGTATACAAAGTGCACAACTCCATGGTGCCACACTGAGCGACATGACCCGGTTCGCTGTCATCTTTGGGAAAGCATGATT
>NW_007024771.1:0-681 GCF_000164805.1 Carlito syrichta
GCTAGTCAGCTAGCTAATTAAATCAGCTAAAAAAATCAGCTAGTTTCTTAGCCAACTAGTCACCTAGCAACTCAGCTATCTGGTCAGATAACTAGTGGGCTCGCTCGCTTTCCATCAGGTCAGCTAATTAGTCGGTTCGCTATCCTGCAAACCAGTCAGCAAACTGGTTGGCTCGCTTGGCAGACAACAGGTCAACTAAATTGTCGGCTCACTTGCAGGCCAACAGTCCAACTAACTAATCGGCTTGCTTGCCAGCTGACTAGTTAAATCAGCTCACCAGTTGGTTCACTTGCTGGTCAACTAGTTAAGGCAGCTCACATGTCGGGTCACTCGTTGGCCGACTAGTTAACTCAGTTCACCGGTGGACTCATTCACTGGCTGACTAGTTAACTCTTCTGACCATTCGGCTCACTCGCTAGCCGACTAAAGTCAGCAGACCAGTCAACTCACTCGCTGGCAGACTAGTTAAGTCAACTGACCAGTCGGCTCACTCACAGACCGAATAGTTAAGTCAGCTGACCAGTTGGCTTATTTGCTGGCCGACTAGTTAAGTCAGCTCACCTGTGGGCTCACTTGCCAGCTGACATGTTAAGTAAGCTAACCGGTCAGCCAAAAGCCAGCCAACGATTTAAATTCGCAAACCAATTGGCCAATCAACGGTCAACTGGTCAGCTAACAAGT
>NW_007024772.1:0-746 GCF_000164805.1 Carlito syrichta
AAGAATAAATAATGTAGAATTTAGCAATCATCTTGAAACAAAAACTCTTGTATGTTAGGAATGAAAGAAACTTTACTTAATTTGACAGATTTTTTCACCAAATCAAGAGTAAGTGTCGGTGACCTGCACTGACCAGAGGGAGGGTTAGGACCGCACCGGTGAATTAGAGATGGAGAGAAGAAAACTACTCGGAGGCAGCTCTTCTGGGTTCAGCCTGGCCAAGACCGAAGCCGATTTTATTGAAACTTTTTCCAACTTATATACCATTTTTTAGACCCTCCAGCAGTGTGACAATCATTTGCTGGGGGCGTACAAATTCCATGCTTTACGAATCATGCATCACAAGACCATCACAAGATGAACACGTTCCAAACAAGTTGTTACAATTTTCTGGTGCATGACGTACTTACATCAAGATCACAGGTGCACAATTTCAATATACATTGTTCAAAATGTTCTTTATAATGTTCAAAGTGTTCCCCGCAATGTTTAATAAATCATTCATATTATACTCTAAGTTATAAATCCTGATTAGAAAACTTTCCAAGTTAACTCTAAGTTCAATCCAATTTTTACTAACCTTCAATATTTCTAACGATTAATATTATTAACTTAACACTATACTATAATCTATAAATTTACTTAATTTTATTACTTTAACTTTATACTATTTATTCTTATAATTCTTATAACCTACTATATTTTCTGTACTGTCCTATGAATTGTATATTGATTACCTATGAACT
>NW_007024773.1:0-736 GCF_000164805.1 Carlito syrichta
AATACAACTGATTTTTGTATATTGTATATCCTGCCACACTGCTATACTTGTTCATTAGTTCTTTTTTTTTTTTTTTGTGGATTACTTAAAGTTTTCATTTTTTATTTATTTTTCTCTTATTTTTTATTTATTTTTTTTATTTATTTTTCTCTTATTTTTTATTTTAAAAATATGGGGTACAATTCAGGGTTAGGTACATACATGATCATCATACAGATAAAGTGTGGGTGCCTTTATTGATATTTTGTGCTCCCTCTCAGCACTATCCCACTACTGCCAATCCCTTTCTTATAGTATTATGATAAATGTTCAGGGTCCACTTATGAATGAGTACCTGTGGTACTCATCTTTTTTTCTGTGATAAATCACTGAGTATTGCAGACTCTGATTCCATCCAGGTTGCCATGAAGTTCATAATTTTGTTTTTCTTTCTGGCTGCATAATATTCCATCGTGTGTATGTGCCACATTTTTTTTTATCCAGTCCACTTTCAATGGGCAGCACAGTTGGTTCCATGTTTTTGCTATTATGAATAATGCTGCAATAAACATGCATGTGCAGGTATCTTTTTCATAGAGTGATTTGAGTTGCTCTGGGTATATTCTCAGAAGGGGAATTGCTGCATCATATGGAAGGTCAATTTAAAATTCTCTATACACAAGATTATATCATCTATGACTACGGATTGTTTTACTTCTCTCTAATCCCATTCCTTTTATGCATTTTTACTTGCCTA
>NW_007024774.1:0-704 GCF_000164805.1 Carlito syrichta
TTACATAGAGACAAGGTGGAAGAACCATTACACAATGAAGTTACCTTGGATAGGTTTCTAGCAAAATATAAAAATGAAATATGAGAATGTAACAATGGGGTTCTTCAAGGTGTAATATTTGATTTTAGTTAACAAAGCATGCAATTACATGGAACTTGTGGCTCAGGAGTTTTCAAATGGTCAGCAAGAACGGTCAGCATGATCAGCTCAGGGGAACAAAGCTGTGAGTCTGTGGTCAGGGGAACATTACAACAATTATATGTACACATTGGGGGTTTAATTTTCTGTTCTGTTGGATATTTCACAGCAACAAAAAAAACTGATAGATGAACACTTAATCACTCACATACACACTTAAACAGAAAATAATAAACACCAGAAGAAAGAAAAAGAAAAGAAAAAAAGAAGATAAAAAAGGGGAATACAGATCAAACTCTCACATACACATTCATGAACAAAGGAAAAATATTTTTAAAATAGATGAACTAACAAACAAGTAAAAATTTTAAAAAAAAAATTTTTTTTTTTTTTTTTGCATTGGAATCTCTCTGTCACCCAGACAGGAGTGCAGTGGTTGCTCCCGGCCACTGCAACCTCGATCTGCTGGGCTCCGGCAATCCTTCCGCCTCAGTCTTCCAAGTAGCTGGAACTACAGGTGCGCGCTACCATGCCCAGCTAATTTTTTGATTTATGGTAGAGATGAG
>NW_007024775.1:0-741 GCF_000164805.1 Carlito syrichta
ACCAGCTAGCTAGACTGCCACCATGCTAGTCAGTTATATACGCCAGCTAGCTAGCCAACTAGCTAGTTAAGTCCGCTATTAAGTCAGCTAACTATCCAGCTAGCCAGTTAAGTCAGCTAGCTAGTCACGTTGCTAGTTAGGTAGCTAGTTAAGTCAGGTAGCTAGACAGCAAGATAGTCAGCTAGATAGTTAAGTCAGTTAGCCAGCAGCCAGATAGCTGTCAAGTTAGGTTAGCAACCTAGAGAGTTAGTTAGATTGTTTGCTGGCTAGTTATGTCAGGTAGATAGCCAGTTATCTTGCCAGCTAGCTAGTCAAGTCAGCTAGCAAATCAGTTAGTTACCTAGCTAACTAGTTGACTAGCAACTCAGCTATCTGGTCAGCTAACTAGTGGGCTTGCTCTCTTTCCATCAGGTCAACTAACTAGTTAGCTCACTCGCATGCCAACCGGTCAGCAAAGTAGTTGGCTCACTCACCAGCCAACAGTTCAGCAAAGTTTTCGGCTCACTCGCAAGTCAACAGGACATCTAACTAGTCACCTTGCTCACCAGATGACTAGTTAAATCAGCTCACCAGTGGCTTCACTCGCCGACTGAATAGTTAAAGCAGCTCACTCGTCGGCTCACTCACCGGCCAATTAGTTAAATCTGTTCACTGGTTGGCTCACTCGCTAGCAGACTTGTTAATTCTTCTGACCAGTAGGCTCATTCGCCAGCCAACTAAATTCAGCTGACCAGTTTGCTC
>NW_007024776.1:0-772 GCF_000164805.1 Carlito syrichta
GAAGTCAATTTCCCCTGCTATGACAAGCGCCCCAACTAGTACTTATCTTCAGGCTTCTCAAGCATCAAAGGCCCAGCAAAAAGTGTTTGATTGTGCTCAGCTTGTGGACTCTCACTCTGTGCTGGAGTAGGAGGACAAACTTCACTCCAGGGCTTCTGACTTTTATTGAGTGGCAGGCTCCAGGGTTTACACTCTGCCTCAGCTAGAGTTCCCTCAGGGAAACAGAAGCCATACCAATTTAACAGAGAGATTAAATTGAGGGACTGAAAAATCAAATAATAATACTAAGGAAACACAGAGGTGGTAACTGAAGAAAACATTTGCCATCCTAGGACCACCAGAACAAAGGGAAGGGGTCAGGTTATCAAAATCTAGAAACTAGAAGCAACCCTCTGCCAGGAAAACTCAACCTCTCAAGAAGAGAGCAGAGTCCAGCTGCTGCTGGTGCCTTAAGAGCTCAAAGAAAGGCCTGTAAATCAGGACTCAGACCTCTGAGAAGAGGATGCTCTGCCAGGCTACTGCTGGTACACCTAAACTCAGTTCTGGAAGTGCTGCAAGAATCTTGTTACTGGAATACACTGCTGCTGCATGGCCAAAACACCAATATTGGTGTAGTGAAGATGGGAACGTGCAGCAAGTAAACAATAGAGAGGAAGTCCCATCTCCCTCCTCCTATTTTCTAGTCTCTTTCTAGTGTCCACTATATGCAGGTAGACAACTGAAAAGAAGAAACATTAACTTGCATAGTTTTCTGCCCCAGTATCACAAAGTC
>NW_007024777.1:0-842 GCF_000164805.1 Carlito syrichta
TTCGCACACCTATGTTGGGTGCATATACGTTTAGGATCGATATTTCTTGTTGATGGATTGAGCCTTTTATCATTATGTAGTGGACTTCTGTATTTTTTTGATTTTTAATAGCTTGAAGGGTATTTTGTCTGAAATTAAGATCGCTACTCCTCCTTTCTTTTGTATTCCATTCACCTGAAAGTTTGTTTCCCATCCTCTTACTTTGAGTCTATGTGTGTCCTTTCTAGTGAGGTGTTCTCTTGAAGGCAATAGTTTGTTACCTGATGATATTTTTCCATGTTGCCATTCTATGTCTTTTCAGTGGTGCATTTAGTCTGTTCACATTTAGGCTAATAATTGAAATGCAAGAATTGATCCCTGTCATAAGATTCTTACACAGTTGTTCCTGTTTATTTGTTGTCTTTCTTTGGGTTTTGGAGTTGGTTCATATGTGTTTTTAATCTTTTGCCTGTACTCTTGTGAAGAATGCTGTTGTTCTTTTTTCTTTTTCTTCTGTGTTCAGTACTTTCTTAAGTATTTCTTGTAGAGGTGGTCTGGTGTCAGAGTAGGTTCTTAAGGATTGGATGTCTGGAAAAGATTTCAATTCTCCCTCACTAATGAAGCTTAGTTTGCTGGGTAGGTTATTCTTGGTTGAAATTGTTTCTCTTTTAGAACTTTGAAGATAGGGCTCCATGCTCTCCTGGCCTGAAGAGTTTCTGTGGATAAAATATGCTGCTATTCTAATTGGTTTTCCCTGGTAGGTAGTCTGGCCTTTTTCTCTTGCTGCCTTTAGGATTTTTCCTTTCATAACTACTTTGTTTAGGGTGAATTATTATGTGTCTGGGAGTTGGTCTTCTCGTTTT
>NW_007024777.1:2152-3070 GCF_000164805.1 Carlito syrichta
AGATTAACCTTGGTTCAGCAGTTTGGTCTATGTCTTTATGAAGCTTGTTTCTCCCGTTTCGGTGTTGTTACCTTGAATCGCCAGTAGGTGGTGCTATCTCATCTGCTCGTTCCAGAGGGGGTGGGGCCGGACAGGAACAAGATGGCTGCCTGCCTCCGAGCAGGCAACTGGAGCCCCACACCAGGCAGGCAGCACAGTCTTGGATGCAGGATAGGTGGCAGCGATCCCAGCAGATCTTCCCTGAAGTGGTTTGTTGTGGATCTCCTCGGGCTGGGTGATGTGATGTGCTACCCCTCCCAGAGGACACAGCGGCGCCGGTGACAGCGACGGTGCCAGCGGTGGGGGTAGGGGCTGCAGCGGTGGCAGCGGCGGCGGGACTGTTTGTAATGCACTAAAACTGTCCAGTTATTGCGATGGCAACGACCGAGCTCTGTCTGAAGAGCAGGCTGCGATACTGGGGTTCCCAGCCACCCGGGGCAAGAGTCAGAGACCCACTGCAGATCTCCTTTGCAGAGGGCTTCAGACGCTGGGTTGCCCCATCGCTATCTTGCGTCTCTAGCTCCGTAGCCAGCTATTTAAGGCAGCTGTCTAGCCAGCTGACTTGTTGGTTGAGTCAGCTAGCTAAGTCACCTGACAACCAGCTGGCTAGCTAGTTAAGTCAGCTCATTAAGTCAGTTGGCTATCTTGCTGGTTAGTAGGTAAAAAGTTAGTTAAGTCAGATGGCTAGTCATTTGGCTATCTTCTTATTTCAGATAGTTAAGTTAGCTGACTAGCTAGGAAGCTAACTATATGTCAGCTAGTCATATCAGCTAGTTAGCTAGTTAAGTCAGCTAGTTAAGTCAACTGGCAAGCTAGATAGATAGCTAAGTAGCTAGCAAGTTAAGCCAGCTAGCTGTGACAGCTGGCTAGCTAGGTAGA
>NW_007024777.1:4084-4854 GCF_000164805.1 Carlito syrichta
GGCTAGCTAATTAAGTCAGCTGGCCAGCCAGCAGGCTAGCTGGTTTAGTCAACTAGATAAGTCATCTGGTGAGACAGCTGGCTAGCTAGATAGCTAGCTAGTTAAGTTAGCTATTTAAGTCAACTGGTTAGCTAGGTAGCTAGCTAGTTGTCATCTAGATACGTCAGCTAGCTAGCTAGTTAAGTCAGTTAGTTAAGTCAGCTGGCTAGTCAGCTGGCTACCTAGTTAAGTAACTTAGTTAAGTCAGCACACTGGCCAGTAAGTTAGCTTGTTAGGTATGTAGTCAATTCAGCTGGCAAGCCAGCATGTTATGTAGGTAGGTAGCTAATTAAGTCAGCTGACTAGCCATCAGAAAATCTAGTTATTTCAGCTAGGTAAGTAAACTGGCTATCCAGCTGCGTAGGCAGGTAGCTAGCTAGTTAATTCTGCTGGCTAGCCTGCTGGCTACTTCATTAAGTAAGCTACTTATATCAGCTGGCTATGCTGCTGGCTTCCTAGGTTGCTAGGCAATTAAGTCAACTGGCTAGCCAGCTGGTCAGCTAGTTAAGTCAGCTAGTTAAGCCAGGTTGCTAGCTGGTTAATCAGCGAGTTAAATCACCTGGCTAGACAGCTGCATAGAAGGCTATCTAGCTAGTTAAACCAACTGGCTAGGCAGCTAGCTAACTAGTTTAGTCACCTAGTTAAGTCAGCTTGCCTGCAAGCAGGTTAGCTAGGTGGTTAGGTAGTTAAGTCAGTTGACAAGCCAGTGGGCTTTGTAGATAGGTAGCTAG
>NW_007024778.1:0-1028 GCF_000164805.1 Carlito syrichta
CCTGCTGGACTCCGACGATCCTTCTGCCTCAGCCTTCCAAGTAGCTGGAACTACAGGTGCGCACTACCACGCCCGGCTTTTTTGATTTATTGTAGAGATGAAGTCTCGCTGCCCAGGAGGGTCTCGAGTCCACGGGCTCAGGAAATCCACTCACCTCATCCTCCCAAAGGTGCAGGATTACAGGCTGAGCCACCGAGCCCGGCTTCTTCTTTATTTTTTAAATCTGTTTTACTAAAGGTGTGATTATATCATAGATTTTATAGAAACCAATTTTCAATTTGATTTATTAATAATTACTTATGATCTCTATGTTATTAAATTTTATCTTTGTTTTCTATTTTTACTTTCCTTTTGGGAAGTGATTTGCCCACAAGACAAGATGTTTAGCTTATTTGTATCATTTTCTTTGCATTATTGAATGAACTTTTAAATTCTCAAAATACCAGTTAAATCTGTCTAAAAATTATGGAGGGTAAGATTACTATTTTTATTTCTTTCTAAATGGCATTTAAAAAATTAGGCAGTTACCCTTGCTGATGAGATATATCCCCTTTCCACAGGTAGATTCCCACTACTGCCAATCCATCTAATGCACTCCCCTTCTAAATGTTTTTTTTAATTTATCTTTTGAAGCAATTTAAAACCATGTCTTACTGAAAATGTGTAATGGAATTTTACACATAAAACTTTCAGTCATTTTTTATTTCTTATTCCAAATTTTATTGCAATATTCTTTATTTATATAATTTTTATGAAATTAATTTTTAAATTTTAATTGAAGTTGCCTTTGTCACCTTAAACATACTTCAGTTTCAGTTATTCATGTGCACATGAAGAAACATTCTGTATATTATATATGTGATAATTTGAGCTTATCAATGTTATTTTTCAGGTTTCCAGTGTTTCAGTTTATATTTTTCTACTTATCAACTAAATCTAATAATGTATATTGCTTTTTCTCTGATACATTGTAAAGAGTTATTATTAATTGCATTTTCGGTTTATGATGGATATGTCCTCTTGTTTAA
>NW_007024778.1:1420-5122 GCF_000164805.1 Carlito syrichta
CACCAAAATAGTCTGTGGAACTGTTCAGAATTCTGGAAGTAGGGTAATGGTGCATAATTTCCAGAATCAGTCATTGCCATGGAATCAGAGACCATTTCCTAGATCAGTGGGAATGACAGTGGCAGTGTAGCCAGGCTGATACTGTGATGTGACCTTAACTATTATGGTAGCCACTCAGTGAGTATGACCAGTAGTTCTGGTTTGCCTGGAACTGAGGGATTACACAGACAATGACCTTCAGTTCTAAATCAAAACCTACTTAATATTCAAGAAAAAGATATTATATAGGACATAAAGCTAAGTTCTCAGTGATTCAAGCCTCAAATTAAGTACTCATTGAGTGCTGACCTTCAGGAAATTGAGTGACAGCTGCTCTAGAAAGAACATAAGATGCTGAGGAACCTGCTAGTGGAGTGCTGCTTTGAATAGGTCTGAATGGCTAAGAAAAAAAAAAGCAAAAGCAAATAAACTTGCTACAATCCCAGAATGTTTAACAAAAGAACTAGAACCTAGGAATCTTCAAGAACTGTGACAACAGCAAAAATTATTATCTTTAGCATCTACATGATAAAAATAATACATACCTAAATGCACAGTTCAAGTCTGTAAGTGTCTGAATTACAAAATGGATGAAATCCATAATCTCTACTGATATATACTGCAAAAGTTCAGACATTGATAAGAAATGGGATATTGATACTCACAGAGAGTTAAAGGACACAATGTAGTAAATTTGGGATATTCTGATACCCACAAAACTGCCTTTGCCACTCAAAGAATTTCTGCCTTGAAGTTGTGTATGACTTCCTCACTTGAAGAAGTTAACCTGAAATTAAATCAAATGTCCTCCATGAATCCCCAACCACTCTCCCACCTCTTTTGTCTCCATTTCTATAGCTAGAATAAGCTCTTACTTCATTATGGAAACACATGCTGACAGTAAAAATAATTAGTGGATTTTGCTCATGTAATTTGCAAAGTTCTGGTAAACCCAACCAAAAAGAAAATGTAATGTTTAGATCATATTGACTTTACCATTCTGAGTGCAATTACCAAAGATTCTGGATTTCTTGTGCTGATTTGAGCAGTTACAATCTGTTCATAATGGCCTATGACCTCATGGAGATGACAAATACCATGTGAGATGGAAATCAAGATATTCAGGGAGATTCCAAATATTGAGTACAATTTTCTTGCTTAGTAATTCACTCAAGCATGAACTATGCTTCCCCAAAGGACTCAGAAGTCACCTTTCATACCAAAACCTTTGGAAAGACATTGATGAGAACAGATCAAATAGTTCTAAAAATTGTTGTAGTAACTGGTAGGAGACAGGGCAGTTAAAATGGTCTCGCTGATAGAACAAGAATAAAAGGTTACCAGAATTGCAGAGACTACAAGTCAAAATGGCTGCCAGAGGTAAATGAAGCCATGAGAGTCAGCAGCCCACCATGGTAAAACCTGCAAAAGCATTTCACAGTGCTTAACTGATCATAGGAGCCATGGGGAGAGTATCACTAGATGAGCATCCCACCAAGGTCCTATTTGATTTTTATATCCACTCATAGTAGGACCTGGTGACTTCCCACCCAATTCCTTTTTATGTTGTGGCTGACTTGTTTTGAGTTGTGGTATCACTATGTCACCCAGCTTGAAGTGTAGTAGCATGATTATGGATCACTGCAGCCTCAAACTCAGGCGATCCTCCCACTTCATCTTTTTGAGTAGTTGGGACTATAGGTGCACCTCACTGTATTTGGATAATTTAAAGTTTTTGGTTTTTTTTAAAGACAAGATCTCACTATGCTTCCCAAGCTAGACTTGAGCTCCTGGGCTTAAGCTTCTCCTACCCTGGCCTCCTAAACTGCTGGGATTAGCCACCAAACCCAGGTTCTCACTCAATTTATGTTTTTAAAAACTATTTTATGGACCTACACACCTTTAACAGAAGCTTAGAAGTTTGAGGAAATTACTGTTATGATTACCAAAAGTACTAGTTCTATAAAACTTCCTTAAGAAAGGAGATAGAGAAATACCCAGATAATGATGGATTTATTTGTTTTGACTGAATCTCCAGGCTTCTATTCTTCTGGTATTCATACCAGACCAATGTGATCCAGAGAGACAGCTTATGAAGAGTAGTCAAAAAAAACCAACATTATATTATATGTTTACATTATAATATGACTAAAAAAAAAAAATCACATGCACCCCTTCAAAGTGGACTGGATAAAGAAAATGTGGTACAGGTGTACAGTGGAATATTACACAGTCAGGAAGAACAAAATCATGTCCTTGGCAGCAACATGCATGCAACTGGAAGCCATCATTCGTGAAATGTCACAGAAACAAAAAAACTGAATATCACAAGTTCTCACTCATAAACAGGCCCTACATATTGGACACAAAAACAGAAAGAAGGGAAAAAACTGACACTTAACATGCTAATAATGAGGGGAGGGAGGGAGAAAGGACAGGGTGCACAAACAACCCATTGGGTACCATGTCCATTACTAGAGGAAGAAAGGGCTCACTAGAATTCCAAATTTCACTTGCATAAATTTACCTACATAGCAAATCATTACATATACCCCACATCTCCAAAATAAGGTAAAATTACAATAATATATATATATCACATGCATGCTTTCCCAATCTTGAATGCATGTTGAAATATGTCCTTTGCAACAGGCAGGCTCCCACATCTGCTTCCTGGACCACAGGCTGTTTTGGTATGAAAGGTCATATAAAGGTCTTCAGAACTTCTATGACATGCCAAAGCAAATGATACAGTTGACTCTTGAACAACACGAGTTTGAGCTGTATGAGACCACTTACACATCGATTTTCTACTGCCTGTGCCATGACCTCCACATTTCTTCTCGACCTACTCAATGTGAAAATGACAAGAGTAAAATCTTTATGGTGATCCTCTTTCACTTACTGAATAATACATACATTTTCTCTTCCTCATGAATTTCTTCTTATGTTCTTTCCTCTAGCTTACTTTATTGCAATAATATGTAGAAGATACATAAACAAAATATGTGTTCATCAACTGTATATGGTATTGGAAAGGTTTTTAACCAATAGTAGGCAATTAGTAGTTAAGTACTGGGGGAATCAAAATTTATAGGCAGATTTTCCACTGCCCAGGAGGTCAGTGACCTTAATCCCCCGCATCATTCAAGGGTCAATTTTGATTGCATTCTTAGTGAAACCACAGACATTACCACACCACCAAAGATGTGGAATTAGCAAGGCACAATTCCAATTGCATTCCTTCTAGCACCCCAGATCAGCTGGTACAAAAACAGACAGGTTTTGGAGATTTGAAGAGGGCTATCAATAAGGATAACTAGATAAAGGCTTTAATTGTAACTGATGCTGCAAATGGGTAAAATCTTGACAGCTAGCATGCATCTACTGATCTGAAATATGTTCTTTTCTCTCCAACCACTTTGCTGGTATTTTTAAAAAAACATATACTTTCATTAATTGTCATAGTTCCCTTCCTCAAAACACAATCTTGCCAATAGATATGTGATCATTTTACAATCCATAGATCTTCATACAAGTCTATGTCATTTAATGTAACATCTTAATTATACTTGGAGATCATGAAGTAGCAGATGTCTTAGATGCATTCAGAGGTTGAAAGACAAAATCTATGAAGAAAGAGAGGCTCTTCTAGCTCTAAAC
>NW_007024779.1:0-1370 GCF_000164805.1 Carlito syrichta
ATTAAATTATCTTAATTCGAAGCAGGTGAAACCCCAGACACACAAACAGATGGCTAAGAGCCAACTTCAAGTTTAGTTGACCCTGAAGCCCATTTGAAATAAATCCATTAGCTTTTGTGCACCTTTTCCACGTTTGTTTGAAATTTGGCTCCATTGTTTAAAACAAAAGGAACAGGAGGGATGGGCATGAAGAGAACTGCAACTTCCTACACCTTTCTTATTTCACCAGTTATGTAAATCTACTGGGTTTTGTTCTGAAATAGCATTTTCTCACATCTGGAAGGAGAGAGTAAGACTGGTGGACAGGAGGTATGAGAACATAACCCCCATGGCGATTCTGTTATCTGCATTCCCACCAAAATTCCTGGAAAGGAAGGCCTCAAAGAAAGGTCCCAGAGCTTGGGTTGGTCATGGAGAGCATGCAAATGGCCTAGGGGCTGTGTCCTAACCTGGGACCCTCTTCTCAGCAGCAAATCTAGCCGCATTCACTGCATCGTGTCTCTGTGAGCTCGGACAAAACCCAAATGCTTCATATTAACAAATAAACTTCTTGATTGCCAGAGTCCAACAGGTCGACACTGGGGTGGCCATGATTGTGGCCCGGCACTCTAACCTGAGTGACAGAGTGAGACTGCAACTCAAAAAATAAGACAAGCCGGGCTCGGTGGCTCAGCCTGTAATCCCACACCTTTGAGAGGCTGAGGTGAGTGGATTGCCTGAGCCCGCGGGTTCGAAACCTGCCTGGGCAGGTGAGACCTCATCTCTACAAAAAAATAAAATAAAATTAGCCAAGCGTGGTAGCGCGCGCCTGTAATTCCGGCTACCTGGAAGGCTGAGGTGAAAGGATTGCAGAGCCCAGCAGGTCGAGGCTACGATGGCCGGGAGTGGCCACTGCACTCCAGTCTGCATGACAGAGCGAGACTCCAACCCAAAAACAAAAACAAAAACAAGACAAAACAACAAATAAATAACCTTCTCTCTTTTTCTACATCCACTCTCAAGTTGAGGGGGCATTTTAACCCTAAAGTATGGGGTTCAGCTCAGCATATTTCATGCCAAATACCTAAAATGCCCTTAGGGAACAACAGGACAGACCTCCTCAGGACAAATTCAGTGTACCCCATCCCTCTCAGAATTAGTGTCTGATTCCCGATTGCTAGAGTCCAGCTCCAGCAGGTTAGGGTTTCCTGAAAGAGGGACAGCGTAGGCGCAGGAGAAAAAACTTGGACACTGACTCTGCTGCAAGCAGGACAAATGCTGGTTTATTGTCTTTTCCAACTCCTTTGATATGCTATATGTTTTTTGTTTCCAAGGCAATCAGTTACAACTGAATGGACCGGACAGGCAATGTATCTTTGTTCATCCTGTTT
>NW_007024779.1:2561-3360 GCF_000164805.1 Carlito syrichta
ACTGTGATCTTCTCTTTCTTCCTGTTTCCTCGCTGCTTGTTGCTCACACACAGAACATGCACACAGTCACTCATCCACCATCACCTGTCTTCCTGGTGATAAAGCTGCTCATCTCATTCCAATTGACCTTCCCCACCAGCCACATGGAAACCCAGTGCTCCCCTGCCTTCCTGCCTCCTGCTGGCCCTCACACCTGCTCACCTCTTGGAAGAGCCTGCCCTTCAAGCAGCCTTCTTCTCATCTCAAATGATCCACTTCCCAACCCACGTCCTCTGTGAAAATGTCCTGAATCCCTAAGCAGAGGCACGCATCCTTCTCCCACATGGGTACCTATGTCAGATACAGCACTCATCTCATACCCAGTTCCACTAAGTATCTTTGGCACCAGGACACTGCCAAGCCTGTGAGAGGACTTTGCTGAATTATGTTGTTAATAAATAACTTAGGGGCAATTATTCCTTCTCCATTCCCTAAAACGTCTCCTTTATTCATACCTCAATGTGGCTGAAATCAAACAATTAACAACTTTCATCCTTTGGCTCAAGCCAGTGTTTTACAGATTTGCCAACTCCCAAGAATGAACACAGTATTTGTTAGAATTACAGATTCTTGGGGTCACACGAGGCAGACCCCTGAGTGAGCCTCCAGTGGGGTTGTGGCCATTTGCATTTGTGGCCAAAAATACTGGTAATTCTTTGTATATAGAACTCGATTTAGAGATATTTTAGTCCCCTACTAACATGGGAGTGCCTTTGGGAAGAAAGCAACATAGTAAACTTTATTAACTATTTATACTTTA
>NW_007024779.1:3454-7849 GCF_000164805.1 Carlito syrichta
GGTAAAGGGATGTGACAAGTTTTGATTTTTGTAAAATATTTTCTGGGTATGAAGCCATTTAACAGCCAATCCCATTGTAATCCAAATACTTACCTAATAAAGTGGCTTCAACAGGTAAATCTTCCACTAATTATATTACACAATGTGCAATTTTTAATAAGTAGTATCTTCAATTTTTCTAGTAGTTCAATAGTGACAATACCAAATATAAATCTAATTTTGGAACTTAATTAATATATAAAAATAACATCAAGATGAATAAACTTTTTAAACAAGGAACACTTTAAGATAAATTATATCTGCAGTTCATTTTATTAAAAAAATCTTTTAAATCAGAAAATGAAATATTGCCACTGTGCATATACACCTTTTTTTTCTCTCATAATCACGGAATTTCTTAGTTGGGTTAAAATTTCAAAAATACTTTGGTGCAGGCATGGTGTGATCTAGCTGCAGTGTTAGAGTTTATAAAGATTGCGAGTAAGACACTTGAACCTGATTTGTCTTCTTTGCTTGACTGCCCACATAACCACTGCATGGCAACCACAACTTTGTAAAAACAACTTTGTGTCATTATGCCCAGCAATGTATCCTTAAAGACACACGGCAGCAGGGGCACACAGAAATCCCTTACACAATGAAAAAGTCTTTGGTCCAATTCCTTGGAAGTACATTTATTCTTCTCACCCTCTCTTTTCTTAGCAACAGCCTAGCTGGGGCTAACTGTCCATTCAGAAGCTAGCTTACCCCCATCATTCTGTTCTCTGAATTGCTCCTTTCTACTCCCATTTGTGCCATGAAACTCTAGAGGGGGAAAGGGAGGGGAGAAGGTTGGAAGGGATAGGGTGGAACAGACCCCCACGATCTTGAGTGTGCTGAGAATCAAACACCTAAATCTCCACGGGGACGTCCACCACACCCGTCACTGAGACCAGGCCACATCCCAATACACTCATCTTCACCTCAGTAAAAGGGCACCACCGGGTACTGAGATTTAAAACCTAGCAGTCACTCTTGATAGTTCTTTTCCTGGCTCTCCAAATCCAGTACATCAGAAAGGCTTTTCAAAGAGCATGAAAAACCTTTCCCCAATCAAACCCTTCTTAGCCTCCTCTGACACAAACTCCTCGGCAGGTGCCCAGCGGCTCAGAGGATTCTGCTCCCAGGGTTGCCAGATAAAATTTGGGACACCCAGGTACACTGGAATTTCACGTAAGCAGCAAATCATTTTTTAATATAAATACTGTATGTCCTAAATGTTAAAAGTATTCATTGCTTGCCTGAAATTTAAATTTAACCCTGGCAACCTGTATTTTTATTTGCTAAGGCTGGCAACCCCCATCTGCCTCCACACTCCCCACAGTCAGCTCTTTACTGATTAAAACCTTCCCAGCTGGGTGTGGTGGCTCATGCCTACAATCCCAGCACTTTGGGAGGCAGAGGTAAGAGAACTGCCTGAATACAGGGGTTCGAAACCAATCTGGGTAACTTGGCAAGATCTTGTCTCTACAATAAATAAAAAAAATTAGCCTGGTGTGGTGGCATGCACCTGTGATTTCTGCTACTTGGAAGGCTGAAGTTGAAGGATCACCTGAGCCCAGCAGGACAAAGCTGCAGTGGCCATGAGTGTCAGCCTGGGTTTTAACTAGAGAGGGTGGAGAATAAAATGTTTGTGTGGTCATGCAGCCCTTTCTGTTGTTTAGATAGACAATCTTAAGATAGGCTGGAAGGTACTGGGCACAGGAGGAAGGGAAGTGCCTAAGTCATGGTGTTGGCACTGGAGTCCAAAACTGACTCCGGCTAGAAGGAAGAAAAGAGACAAAATAAATGTTACACAGAAAGAAATCATTCCAGGAATGTCATACTGCATGCTCCCAATTTCAGGGTTTAAAATGCTCACAGTTTTTCTAACCGTCTCACTGGTATAGTTGTGGAACACACAGACACATTTAAGGGGGGACCCAAAAAAACTAATTTTGGGGGGAGAAGACTGTGTCCCTTGTAGTACACGCGTTCCCCACCAGGCAAGTGTTCTAAGAACCTGTCGGCATCAATGTACCAGCTAATGTTTTGAGAGGCTGCATTCGGCTTCAGTGAATTTTTTTTTTTTTTTTTTGAGATTCTTTCAACATGTTTGCCCATTTCGTGATGAATGATTTACAAGCACACCTGCCGACACCACGTTGAGTGTTCAGCAGTTTCTGACCAAAAAAATACCATGAGCCCCAGGCCCCACCCTCCTTAATCACCTGATTTCACCCTGAGTGACTTTTTGTTTGCCGGATGGAAAAAGCCCTCAAAGAGAAACATTTTGCCGATGTGGAAGAGATGAAACAACAAAAGGCAGAAGCACTAAAGGCATCAAAATTGATGAGTTCAAAAGCTTGTTATGAGCAGCGGAAAAAGCATCTTGATTAGTGGATTGCATCAAACAGCACAAACTTTGAAGATGACTGAAGCTGAAACATGTAAGAACAGATACACAACTTTTTATATATAAATTCTGGAGCTTTTGTTGTTGATGTTCGCCTCTCGTATTTTCTTAAGAAAACCTTGGAAACACAGCAAGCCAACTTCTGCCGGAGGGATGGTTTGGCATTGGGTATGTTTCTGTGAATGCCTTCTGAACACCAAGCACTGAGTATGAGCAAGACAGTCTCTGTACTTGAGATTTCAGGGAACAGCGGGAAAAGCAGAAAATTCAATGAGAACACTACCAGGGCATGACAGGTGCAATGACAGAGGTGTGCTCAATATGCTTTGGAGCCACAGAAGAAAGCAAATGGCCCCGAGTGCCACAGTCAGCCTCACGTACGTACAAGATTAATACCTCAGTATAGATTAATGGGACCTCCCCATCTGACACTATTTTTTGTTTGCATTTTTAATCAAGGTTAAATTTATATATAGTGTCTGATGATGTAGCATAAGAACATGAATGTACTTAATGCCATAGAACCGTATACTTACAAATGGTTAACAAGGCCGGGCATGGAGGCTCACACCTGTAATCCCAGCACTTGGGAGTTCTAGGCAGGAGGATCACTTGAGTCCAGGAATATAAGACCAACCTAGGCAACATAGCGAGACCTCATCTCTACAAAAAAATTTAAAAATTAGCCAGACGTGGTGTGGCACATGACTGTAGTCCCAGTTTCTCAGGTGGCTGAGGCAGAAGGATCACCTGAGCCCAAGAGGTTGAGGCTATGGTAAGCCATGATCAGTCATTGTGATTGTCATGATTGTGCCATTGCACTCCAGCTGGACAACAGAGTGAGACCCTGACTCAAAAACATTACAGAATGTTAACATGGTAAATTCTATATTATACATATTTTACCAAGATAATACAAGTCCAAAAAAATTTTTGATTTTCTACTACTCCCAAAAATATATGTACAGTGAAAGACACAGATCTTAACTGCGCTGTGAGATGAGTTTCAATAGACGTGTACACCCATGTAACCACCATCCAAAGCAAGACAGTGTCTTCCCATCACTGCCCAGACCTCTTTCTAAGTTACTCCTCCTGACACCATGGATACTGAACTTCACACAGAGTATGTGTTCTTTTTCATTTGACTTATTTTCCTGAAAATGTTTTTGAGATTCAACCACTGTTGAATGTATCAGTATCTCTTGTTTTAGCTGAATAGTATCCCATTTTATGAATATATCAAAATGTATCATACCACTCTTCTGATAATGGACACTTTAGATAGTTCCGGGACTTTTAATGTTATGAATAAAGCTGCCACATACAGTATGGACACACCTTTTTTGTGGACATATGCTTTCCTTTCTCTTGAATAAATACCTAGAAGTAGAATTCCTTGGTTGTGAGGCAGACATATGCAGAATTTTCTAAGAAACTGCCAAAGGGTTCCTGCAAGTGGCTGTACCTGTTTCCACTCCAGTCTCTCCAATCCTCACCAGCATTTGGCAACATCAGTCTGTTTTATAAGGGATGGTGATGGCTCACTGAGCAGCATTCATGATGCGGAAAGAGGAAATAGTTCTCCATAGGACAGCGTTATTAAGGACAGGATCATTACTCCCTGGAGGCTTGCTCCTTCTCTCTAAGGCTTAAGGGTTTATAACCAGCTCAGCCATAGTTTAAGTGAGGTTTACTCACTTTTTTCTCTTTCTTTACTTTTTTTAATTGGTAAAGATTAGGGTTTCGTTATGTTGTCCAAGCTGATTTTGAATTCCTGTCCTCAAATATTCATTTGATGCCTGCCTTGTCCTCCCAAAGTGCTGGGATTAAAGGTATGGTCCACTGCATCCACCCCATTTATTTTCTTTTTTATCAGAGCACTTTCACATACTCTTTCACAGCCAATCCTGATCAAATCCTGGTGAGGAATTCTAACAGCTGTACAGAACAGCTCAGAG